>NW_027505870.1:0-161191 GCF_021521415.1 Bidens hawaiensis | reverse complement strand
GAGTAAAACAAAAAGACAATGCTTGCTACTTTCAGCAGATGTATTACTGTGGCAGATATCTATATATAGCATGGAATTTCTAAGAACTTTTATTTTAAATGAATGCATTAATGAGAATAATTGAAGACATTATAACTTATTTCAGTATTAAACTAGCTAAAAGGTTTGTGTATGTACCTGAAAGTTAAAGCTACCTTCAAGACTATATTTCCCAAAGCTTGTGTGTATGTACTTTAGCTCTGGAGTTGTGAACTTACCAGATGTTAAGACTTACCATTGATCCAACGAGGGCCATTGGAACTCATTCATTCCCAAGAAGAAACCCTTGAGGTTGGGTAGATTGTCAAGTTCAAGTGTCTCTAGACAAGGAAACCCCACAACTTCTGATGATGTTTCATTTTCTTCTTTTACAATCACTTGTATTGTCTTGCATCTTTTTACTTTCAACTCTTTTGAGTTGGCCGAGGCTTTCAAGAGCGGAGAATGTGAATATATGTGACAGAAGATCACACTCATAGATACACACAGTTTTTAACTTGGAGAATTGAGGGAAATCAGCATTAATGCTTGTCCATGTTTGACTTGTTAATGAAGTATAAACGTTAATAGTGTTGTTGTTCATCAACTTATTTTCAAATACCTCCGTCATCATATCGCAGGACTTTATTTTCAGTTCTTGAAGCCTTTTCATTTGTCCAACAGCATACCATGGAATTAGACATGACAACGCATTACAATTGTGTATGGTGATCTTTCTGGGATATTGGCACAATGACCAATAAGCACTAATTACTTGAGCACTCTGAAATGAATACCAAATCATATTTATATTAGTGTCCTTATATAACTTTTTATTCAACCTTAACAAAGTAGTGACTAATTTCTTCCTGTTTTAATATACAAGTCATATTTATTCTCTCATATCCTTTCATAAATTGTTTTCAACTTTACAAAGCAGGAACTAACTGCTCATTTTAAGATACAAACTATATTTATTTTCATATCTCCATTAGTTTACAAAATCTTAATTCTTAACCACATTTTTAGAGCAAACCAAGTCGAACTAGAACAAATCAACAACGAGTTTGATTTCTTATAATCAAGCCCAAAGCAAAAAGCTCATATATAAGTGGTATCGGACGACAATGCTAAGTAATCCTACTATATCATACCTGGAGGTCATCATGAATGGTATTAGTAATATTTGATGAAGTTTTGAGGGTCCCACTCCAACTGTTTTCTTCACCATTGATACGCTTTAGACATTTCATACCACGAAGATCGAAAGTGTCAAAATGAGGAAAGAGTGTGGTGATTCGGTAGGATAATGTAGATGACGTATTTTCATCATCTCTGCTGGAAATAACTTCTTCAATACCATTACACCAATTTAAACGAACACACTTTAAGCTGGATAAATACTGTGCCATTATAGGTGACAAGTACTTTATTTTGTCACAGGAAACCAAGGTAATGTATGTGAGGTTTTGGAATGGAAGCAAAGGTTGATGTTGAGGAAATCTGAATTCATTCCAATTCCACTTCCACACATGACTCATTTCATTCAATCTATGTAGATGTATACTTTCAAGGTAAGGAAGTAGTAGTGGCGGTTCAGTTGTTTCTAATTGTCTACTACTTGAACTATCCATATCAAACACCACCTCCACTCTTTCATCTTTCTCAAAGTAAAGATCCCGAAGGTGATGACAGGTGTGCAGAAGATTTGATGGATATATGACATTAATCTGCATGTAACATATGATTTAATTAGCAATTTAATTTCTCCATTCCATACACCTATACAAGAAACTTATGAGAAAGTTCTCACATATAATACACATATTTTGATTTGGTCTTGTTAAAATTAATTTTAATTTAATAGCGATAAAAAAGTTAGAGCATTCCCAATGGGTTCTCCATATCCATCTTCATTTCTAAAATTTAGAAAAAACATCCAAATAATCACTCCAACCCGTTCTCTATCTCCAAACTCCATCTCTAAATTTTAGTGAAATGATATATTAAGCCTCCAAATTTAGAGTGTTCCACAATACTCCATTTCCATCTACCTTTCTATAAATTTATATTAGAAATCATTTTATATTGAAAATAATAATAAGACAAATGAATATAGAGATGGTAATAGAGAATGGGTTGGGAGAGGTTATTAGAAAATGATGTATAAATTAAAGAATTATGTTTTTTTAGTTAAATTTTAAAGGTGGAGATAGAGAACATATTGGGAATGCTCTTATACCATAGGTCTGGAATTGGGAAGACAAAATCCATTTTTAAGGTTTTTGTGTCCTTGTATATCCCATGCACGTACTTAGTAGATGAAATTAAATAATCCATCATCTAAATTTTAAAAAACACGTGTTTATGCCTTTTGCCTTTGACACATTTGGTTTCTTAGCTCGGATGCCGTTGACTTTCTGAACAAAGTTCAGTGGTTCATGCATAGTAATTTATCGGCCCCTAAGAGCAAAATTTTGTTTTTAGTAGGATTGAGTTTTCTATCCGAAAGGGGGGTTGCGGGGCAGCTTGCCGCCCGCTTACCTGCCACTTTATCATGTAAATCGTTTGGATGTTTTTTTAAAGTTGATACATGATATTGGTTGATATTCCTACAAAATTTAGAGCATTGGAACCATTTATGTTGGTTTTATCTAATAAAAATTGATAGTTGGCGTACCTTTCTATCCTTTCCTTCCAAATCAAATCTATTATAGGTCAACATAAAAGAGGTAAGTGCCCGCAAATCAAAATTGGTTATGGTAGGTGTGAATGTATTTCTAAACCTTCTGCAGTCTTGTATCTTTATGCTTTCTACATCTTTAAAGCTGTTGATGAGGTAATCAAAGTTATTTACGCCTCTAATTCTCCACAACTCTTTTAACTTCCAAGATTCAAAAACTTCAATCCTTCTTAACCTGCTGCTATTGTGTTTCCCCATTCCACAAACACTTTTGAAGTCGATGTTAAATAACACTTCAATGGAATCGCACCTTTCAACTACAACCTCTTCTAAGTGATTCAATAAAGGCAGTGGATTTGTTGGAAAAAGATTTATAAGCCTATCACATTCTCTCACTCTAATTTGTCTAAACATGGAAACATAATTTTTCTCACTAGTAGAAAAATGACACGGCCATATCTGCTTCAAGCTCTTCATCATAGAAATATCTAATTTCTCCAACTTAGGAATCATATCCTAAACAATAATTAAGTCATGTTAGAACCATAAATATATAACATATACCCTAAAACAATACATTTGCAAATTATTTATAGCTTTAGATATTGAGATAATGTTGTACCCTTTTGTTGAATAATGGCTGCACTTCAGATGTATTATTATTATTATTGCTGTCCGGATAAATGCTCGTGAACATGGGAAGCCGATCAAGTCTCAACTCCACCAATTCTGGTAATTCGATTACATTATTGCACAAGATTTTCATCTCCGGTAGACCCTCGAAAGACATAAAACTCAACTTATTAAATGTAACTAACCCAATTCCACTATTATCTCCAATAAGTGCTTTCAAAACAGGGCACTCTGAAATTGTGAGGCGCTCAAGTTTCTTCAAACCATTTGCCACATCAACTGTAAAGAGGTATTTTAATTCTGCACACTTAGAAATATAAAGGAATCTTAATTGGGAAAATGTGTGATGCAACGAAACATCTTCAAAATGAATCATATACTTCACTTCTAATCGAAGTTCCTCTGTTTTTTCAAACACGTCCCTGACATTGCATTCTTTGAGCTTGTTACAGTGAGCGACAAGATTTAGTGTGTTTCTGAATGAATAAGTTTCATAAACTTTCAACTCACAACCTATCGATATCCTGAACCTTTCAAGGTTCTTAAAGGACACGTTTTGCGGTTGGAGCTTATTATCAAATAACTCCAAAACTAATGCAAAAAGAACTTGTGAAAGCTTCTCCAATTCATCACAATTGCCTTGTGTGTACCTAATAGGCCTCCCTTTAGAAGCTCTCATATAAAGCTCTTCAAGACTGCCCAAGTTTTGAAATACACCATGATCAATAGAAAGGTCAACACATCCAGACAGATCAAGTAACTTTAGTTTTTTTAATTTCCCAATTGTTGCTGGCAACTTTCTTATGTTACAGTTAGCAAGGTTTAGTGTTTCCAAGTTGCAGAGACTTCCAATTAAAGATATATCGCCGATCAACGAGCATGAACGAAGAAATAGTGTTCGAAGTGTGGTTGGGTGTTCGAATGTTATCGGAAGCATGGGAATAACCATATTCTCATAAGATACAACCTCAAGCCTTTTCATATGTTTGAACATATCTTCCGGAAACTTATGGAGCTCATACCCATCCATTAACATCAAAAGTAAGAGGTTTGGGCAATTAAACTCAGCAAACAATTCAGACATGCCTGTGCATTTTAGTAGGAGTCTTTCATAAGAATCTTTTGTAAGACGCTCCCGTGATATACTATCATGGTTAACAATTGAAGCTTGTTTGACTTTCGAAAACTTACTTAAAACAAAAGCACGCATGAGATCATGCATTTTGACACATCCCATGCGATCACTTTTTGTTAACAAGTTTGCACTTATAGGGTTGTTAACACAAATATTGGCCCGCATTCTTGCTTCGATTAAAGTGTGTACGTTAGTAAACAGTTTCAATCCCCACCCATATATCATCAAGTCCTCAATAGGAATATTAAAGTCGTACGGAAATAAGCCAGCAAGAAGATAAATTGCTTTATCGTCCTCCTTTTTGAGATTGTTGTAGCTCATTTCAAAAACTTTATTCACAATGCTATTAAGGTCTTGAAGGTCATGGTGTTGTAAATTGGAAAGCGCCTCTTTCCATGCATCCTTTATATTACCCCTAAGACTTTTTGCAATTGTTACTATGGCAATTGGTAAACCACCACATTTTTTTACAATATCTTCTCCAATCCTTTGGAGGTCGACATCATTATGATCTGAAGGAGACGTTCCCACAGTACTACAAAATAAAGTTTGTGCTTCCGAGTCATTTAAGACGCCCACCCTAAAAATAGATTCAACTTTAACACCCATTTGAATGCAAACCGATTCAAATCGCGACGTGAACAATAACTTTACCCCATTTGGTAGAGGACTTAGCCCAACATCTTTGAGTTCAAATTCCTTCCAAAGATCATCCACTATTACCAAAATTTTCTTTGGGGATTTTTGTGACGTCACGTCAAATATCCTCTGAAGACGATCAGCCCTTGCATCTATAGTTGTTTCAGTTAAATTCTTACCAATGTATTGTGCAATAGCTTGTTGAAGAGAATACGCGTCATTGTTTTCCCCAATAACCACCTTCACGACCCAATCAAACATTTTTGAATCTTCCACGGTCTTCTTTAGTTGTTCCATCATTGTGGTCTTGCCCACACCACCCATCCCACATAGAGCAATCATCTTGTGGGACTCAGTATTTGATTGAAGGGATTTAAATACATTATTGAATATCAACTCTCTGGACTTGAAGTTGATTTGGGTACCTGCAAGTTCTGATGTGGAGGTGGAAAACCTTATCGAAGTAGAACCCACCTCAGCAAGACTTGTTTGTGTATGAGTAAACACGATTTTAGACTCTCGATTTTCAAGATCTTGTATCTCCTCGAGAATACTACAAGATTGTTTTCCTACTTTGTATCTCTTTGTCACATTGAAGCATCTGGTTGCTTCTATAACATTACTTCTTTCAATTAAATTATTGACATCTTCAAACCATGGCTTCACACGTTCTGGTACTATTTCTGTGTTTTCAACAGCCCTCTTCCATTTATCTTGAACTTCTTGTGTCATGTCCTTTAGTTGCTTCACTCTAGCATCCATCTTCTTAACATAGATTGTGGAGGATACCAAGAAACCCAAGTGTCTCTTAATTGGCACCATCAAATATTGAACAATTGGACTAATAAATGGATTTACAAAATCCATTTTCGAAAACTACAGTTTTAAACAAACAATACAAATCATCAAGAACAAAGTAATCACTAGGTGCAATTACTAAAACAAGAAGTTGCTTATATATATTCATTGCTCCACTAAGTTACAAAATCTACCTATACTAATAAACAAAAATAATGAGGATGTGTGTCATAACCACATTCAATCCTAGCTTTAATTTCCATCCTATTTTCTAATCTCTACTTTCCTTAATCCATGTTATCTACGGGTCATTGTTTTAATTGATATGACACATTAGTTGTAACCCATATGAAATAAAAGTATTTATTGTAACTTACTCACACTAACTTTTACTAGCCCTCTGGTCCATTACATCTAATTTTACTATTAGATATAGAAAGTATAAGGCTAATATTCTATATTATTATTAGAATTGTGTATGTCTTTATATTTTCTTATAGTCAGTGTATTACGTACTCAGTACGTTTATTCTGTACGCTAAAAGCCCAATGGGCAACCCACTTGGGCTCATGTAATGACCTACATATGCTGTATATATACTAATTTATATTTCATATTCTAAGTAACTCTTTAAAGAAATAAAACAACTTCAAATAAACCTCTCTCACTTTCTCTCTTTCTTACTTGTGTGTTTGAAGACTAAGATCCTAGTGTTGTTAGTGATTTCTGCTAACTAACAACACAGATTAATCTGAGTAAAGTTGTGAGATCCATCTAAAGAGGACCTACAGGTGGTATAAGAGCTTTCGGCTCAACTTTTTGTGGTTTTCAGATCAAACTTTTCGGTTTTTGATCGTAGTTTTTGTTGGATTTGAAGTTGTTTTTCATGTTACCCACTACTTTTGGAGTACTTTACATCTTAGAAATACCCGAAAATCATAAAATCTAAGTTTTTGGTGTTTTTGAGTTTTGTGTTCGGGTTCGATTCCGGTTGAAAAACTTAGATATAGACTGATATAGTGGTTTCTAGACTAAAGTCCTTTTGACTTTATTGTTAGTTTGGGTTTCACCGTTGACAAAAAAAACTAATAAAGTAAACGTAATCGAATAGAGTCAAAGTAATCGAATTGACCGTTGACTTTGACTTCAAAGGAATCAAATTCAAAGTAATCGACTTTGGTTGTTGACTTTTGACTTTGACTGTTGATTGTTAACCTGAAAAAAATAATATAATTATTTATTCTTTCTTAAAAAAATGTCTTACCTTCTAAAGCTTGGAGGAAATCTGGATATGTAGGAAAAATGAAAGAACATAAGGAATTCAACATGTTTTACTATATTAAAGGAGAATCGGTTGCCTCTCTCGCCAACAGATATGAGTCACTCGTCATTGAATTGAGAAGTGTCGGTATCTTCAATGATTTGACAGAGATCAACATGAAGTTGTTGAATTCACTGCCTTAAACATGGAATAGCAGTGTGATTACCATTAAGATAACAAAAAACTCGGATACCTTAACACTCTCAGAGTTGAATTCTACCATCAAGTTTTTTAAATAAATGGAGGACAAGCTCCGAATAAACAATCAGTCCAACGACAATAAAGCTGGGACAAGTACTGCAAAGGGAAGTAGTCTATCAAGTCCTATCATTCCTAGTGTGCTGCATGTGGAAGAAGTCAAGCAAGTCTTATCCTTCCCGAGGTACACACACACTTATGCTCTCAAGCATGTATAAATAAGGTAGAATTATATAGAACTCATAATGCTACTTTAATTAATGAAAATCAAAGCATTAAAAATCTGAATGAGGAATATAGAAAGCCGATAATATATACACCAATAGGATTAAGACACATAAAGATGACATGGCTAAGATGCATGGTAAGTTATTTCAGACCACTAAAACTATCGAAATTCATGAAAGACGTGCTTGTGAATTAAATGCTAAAATTGAGAAATTAGACTAGAACTTTCTGAAAGAAAAATTACTGTTGATAGGTTTGAAATGGCCTCTGATAAGCTTAATGACATCATTAGAGCTCAAATGAGTGTTAAACAAAAGACATGTTCGGGATACGAATTTGTGGCAATACCACATCCATTTAATGATAATTATACATCCCTAGCCTCACTTTAGTTTCAACACCCCTCTTAAGGATGAAATGGTCTACGGAGTTGGTCATGTACCAAAACCTAAGACATTTGTTCCTCCCGCTTTAAAACAGGTCGATTCCACACATGTGTGTGTTAGTTATAGTAGTGATTCATCTTATGTAGCAAGTTGTGTAGAAGAAAGTGGGTCGATGGAAACGGACATGAATTATGATTGTAAAACTGTCTTTGATGAAAATTTTGTTGAAAATTGTGCCAATGATAAAAGGCATGTTGAGGTGAACATGTCAAGTTTTTCATTATCAAGTTGTAAGACTGGGGATAATTCAAGTAAAAGCAAAGTGTTTGAAAATGATAATCATACGAGTACTTCATTTAAATATGTGCCATCGAATTAAAGATCATTTTCTCAAACAACTAATCAATCTCAAAATCCTCAGTCATATAACTGTTTTGATAACAACTACTATGGTCATTATCAACAAAATTTTGTTGATCCATATTACACTAATGTTTTTGATGATCGGGGCCGGACATCAAATGGGTTTTACAATCATGTTCCTTTCCTAAGATCATCTTTCCCACCGCATCAACCATATTATATGTCTGATGAGTTCTATGGCTCTCCTAGGAGAATGTGTTGTTTTGTGTGTGGTTATTCTTCTCACCTTGCAAGACATTGCAAGTACTGGTTCAAGCAACAACTTGATATTCAAAGGCGACTTATTCAGTCCCCAAAAGGAGCTTTTAGTAGCTCAGATTCAAGGACTGATCAAGATGATAGTGAAGCCAGACAAGTGGATGGATCCAAAGTCAATAAAGTAAAACACAAGAAGAAACTTTTTGGAAAACTAAAAAGGATGAAATCAGAAAGGATCTTAAGACTATAAAGTCTGAGGATTCATCAAAAATAGTTTTAAAATCAAGAAAAGAAAAGTCCAAAATTGCCAAAACCAATGAACAAGTTTTTGCTTGAATTCCTAGGGATTACTATTCTTCAAGTGATGAGTTGCCAAGAAATAAATGGTTTTCAGGAAATAAAATCAAGTTTGGTCGATTTGCGGTTGACCTTTCCGAGACAAAAACATCACGAGAACCCATGTCTAATTAAAAACTAAGTGCATGTAGGGTCAATCAAGGTGGACTATCAATAGTATTAGGTACTTAGATAGTGGTTGCACCTGACATATGATGGGGGACGAACCCTTGCTATTTGATGGCGGATTCGATTCTTTCATAAGCGACATGGAAGACTAACTTCAAGGAAAGGGAATGTTTCATATGTTACTTTGTGCTTCAACAACATCAACCTTGTTCAAATGGCTCAACCACAACTTGTCGAGAGTTTCTCAAACTCACCTCGTCCAACTACCTCTCTCAAGTGATGGATCCAGCATTAACGTTTGGGCTTCGGTTTGAATATCTTCAACTTTGCTATACAATGTGATAATGCATGCTTAGGATAGTCCACCTGACAACAGTTTCATCGACCTTTTCACTAAAGTCATCGATATCTTTTTATTAAAGCATCATATCTATCTTTTTGTATATAAAATTTGTAAATATATTTCAAATATGTCACAATTTTAGAAGGAGAAAATGAGTTAAGTATAACTCATAAAAAAGATTTCAGTTTCTTTAAGAAAAACAAAATGATTCATTTGACTTGTCAAAAATATTTATAATTTATCCTTATTTAGTATTTTATTATATTATATTCAGAAAAAGTTTCAAAAAGATATTCTCTCATTTAGAGGGAGCCCCTGCTTAGAGGGAGTCGGATATTTTAAAAAATTGTAACATCCTAATTTTTTGTTCGGATAGTAATAATAATAATAAAATATGATAGGATAAGTAGGCTTTTAAATGGACTTAATTATGGACCAAAAGGGAAAGATGGGCCTTAGGTCCATCGGCTTAAGGGAGTATAAAAACCCCTTAAACCCTAATCCTTTCCACTTTTATCCTAATCTACACACTAGCCTACACCTTAGAAAACACACACAACACCGTCTTACAATTTGAACCAAGATCCAAAGGCGAGAACCCGAGCTTGTTGGTGCTAGATCGTCGTGACGAACCAAAGCAACATCAAAGACCAGCTCGTGTTCGTAGTTCGACTCGTTTACGGTACGTTTATATCGAGAACTTGTTCGTTTAGGTTTGGATTAGTCTAGAAATGATAGATCTGTGTTTGTATGGTAAAAACGAATCCAACAAAGCTAAACTTACGGAAAATGGTTAAGATTTGATGGGTTAATCGATTGATAAAAGAACCCGTAACCTATATGCCTAAATCGCACCCCTTAAACATCGATGTTAGGCCGATTTGATGGTTGGGGTTTGTAGGCGCATGTCAGACGATTCCGTTGATACCAAAATCGTGATATTTGGTTAAGAAACGAAGGTTTAATTGCAGATCTAAGATTTGTTGACTATTTGCTGTTCTTGACGATTTTGACTTTGACCCTTGAGTCAAAGTCTGGATAAGAACAATGGGTGATTCTTTAGCTAGTTCGTTATGGGAGCTTAGCGAATCAAAGAGTGATTCGTTAGCTAGTTCATTATGGGAGCTTAGCGAATCAGAGGGTGATTCGTTAGCTAATTCGTTATGGGAGCTTAGCGAATCAGAGGGTGATTCGTTAGCTAGTTCGTTATGGGAGCTTAGCGAATCAGAGGGTGATTCGTTAGCTAGTTCATTTTGGGAGCTTAGCGAATCAGAGGATGATTCTTTACCCAATTCGTTAAGGGCAAAGGAACGAACTAGGAGTTTAATATAAAGACAGAATGGTCCCTGGACTTAGAAAAGAATTATATAATTACATAACAGCCCTTGGAGTTTGGCAATTTATGAAAGATACCTTAAAAGGTTAATGAGTAACGATTAACTAACCAGGTAATGATTTAATGAAGTAAAACAGCTTAGACGTGTAAGACTAATTAAGTAGCAATGAGATGACTAGAGCAGTACTTAATACTGTAATTATTAAACAGTTAGACGCGCACAGCTCAAGAAGGAGTAACCGTTAGCAGTAGAAGTAACCGAGTTCAGGTGAGTTTCTAGCCCCATTTCCTTGTTATGTTTTCGGGGCTGTGTGCATACTTGATGTGATCAGTTAATACACTTATCCTAAGTGATAAGTGTATGCCCTATGTGATATATGTGTACGGTATGAATGATTGCTTGTCGGTACGTGAACGATATTCGGATACTGCATGTACCGTTAGGTTATAAATAAATATATGGATATTTTATGAAATGCAGGGATGATTACTTGTCGATACGTGAACGATCTTCGGATATTGCATGTATTGCCAAGGATAGCTATGATTGTCTCCTTATATGGATATTAAGTGATAACTTATATACAGAGTTCCCTATACGGATAATATACAAAGTGTTCCTTTAATGGAAAGCATAGTGTTCCTTTAATGGAAAGCCCCGTGTTCCTTTGATGGGAAGCATAGTGTTCCTTTAATGGAAAGCATAGTGTTCATTTAATGGAAAGCACCGTGTTCCTTTGATGGAAAGCATAGTGTTCCTTTAATAGAAAGCATAGTGTTCCTCCTATGGAAGTATATAGGATGTTCCTTCTATGGAGAATATACATATAGAGTGTCCTTCTATGGAAAATATAAATAGTAGGGAAATAGTAATAGTTCTTTTAATAGATATTATGTGACGTCCTCTTATGGATAATTATACAAGGTTAAGATATGTATGTATGTAATATATGTGTATGTCGCCCGATTAACTAGAACTCACTCAGCGTAGCTGAATTTTAGTATGCACGCAGGTGAATATGATTAAAGAGCTAGCATGAGGTTGGCACATGGCATGGATCGAACGGCTGACATTTGAAGATGGAAGAAATGATGTTTTAATGTGATGATTTATGTTATGGTTTTAAAGAAAAGATTAAATGTTTTGTAATAAACAGTTACATTTTTATATTCCGCGAAAGTTTTAATAAATTCTGATTTGTAGAACTGTGTTTATGAGTAAATCCGACGCTAAAGTAGGGCTACCGGTAACGGGGCCTTACAAGTTGGTATCAGAGCATAAGTTCGAGAGATTTAAGCATCCTACATGCTTAGACTCGAACAGAGAATGAGATTTAAAATGAGAAAGAAAGAAGATGCCAGTTCAAGATAGCCATGTGTCACTCAAGCAAGCTCAGTAAAGGTAAAGTGTATGGTAAATGGTGTATGTTATTGTTGGCTTATTTTCTAAATGAAGAATGAGTGCAGGTTAGGGATAGGCTTAATTTATCTTGATTGATTAACTGTTTAAGAGTAGAAACAAGCACAAGTGAAATCATGAAGGGAAGTATGTAGAACCTGAGGAGTAACGCAAATAGTTAATTACACCTGATCAACGTCATTAACTACTTACCTTACGAATCACGTGCTAAATAATTCCTAGAGTGATAACATTTGTGTTTCCTTAGAGATAAGATAGATGACTGTTATAAAAGAGGCGGACACGAGAAGAATCTGAGGCGGAGCGATATACGAAAACAGCATGACTCCAACAGCAAAAAGTAATGAAGAAGGATCACGCTTGGAGCTTGTAGTCAGATATGCTAAGAGAGTTGCCAAATTGTCACAAAAGCATCAAAGGAAGCCCTTGGAAAGACGAGACGAGACTTGAGACATCGAGAGCCTCATGGACAAGCTACCTTAATAGCTAGAACACATGATCACCACCCGATGACTGCAAGTCAGGAGTAAGGAGAATGACCCAGAAAGCAAAGACGATTCAATAAAGTGCGTGAATATAATAAGTTTTCCTTTTTCAAGGAGTAAGCTAGGTTTCGTCCCCGAAACCTCTTTAAGGAGGGAAGACTTGTAACATCCCAATTTTTTGTTCGGATAGTAATAATAATAATAAAATATGATAGGATAAGTAGGCTTTTAGATGGACTTAATTATGGACCAAAAGGGAAAGATGGGCCTTAGGTCCATGGGCTTAAGGGAGTATAAATACCCCTTAAACTCTAATCCTTTCCATTTTTATCCTAATCTACACACTAGCCTACACCTTAGAAAACACACACAACACCGTCTTACAATTCGAACCAAGATCCAAAGGCGATAACCCGAGCTTGTTGGTGCTAGATCGTCGTGACTAACCAAAGCAACATCAAAGACCAGCTCGTGTTCGTAGTTCGACTCGTTTACGGTACGTTTATATCGAGAACTTGTTCGTTTAGGTTTGGATTAGTCTAGAAATGATAGATCTGTGTTTGTATGGTAAAAACGAATCCAACAAAGCTAAACTTACTGAAAATTGTTAAGATTTGATGGGTTAATCGATTGATAAAAGAACCCGTAACCTATATGCCTAAATCGCACCCCTTAAACATCGATGTTAGGCCGATTTGATGGTTGGGGTTTGTAGGCGCTGGTCAGAAGATTCCGTTGATACCAAAATCGTGATATTTGGTTAAGAAACGAAGGTTTAATTGCAGATTTAAGATCTGTTGACTATTTGCTGTTCTTGACGATTTTGACTTTGACCCTTGAGTCAAAGTCTGGATAAGAACTATGGGTGATTCGTTATGGGTGATTCTTTAGCTAGTTCGTTATGGGAGCTTAGCGAATCAGAGGGTGATTCGTTAGCTAGTTCGTTATGGGAGCTTAGCGAATCAGAGGGTGATTCGTTAGCTAGTTCGTTATGGGAGCTTAGCGAATCAGAGGGTGATTCGTTAGCTAGTTCGTTATGGGAGCTTAGCGAATCAGAGGATGATTCTTTACCCAATTCGTTAAGGGCAAAGTAACGAACTAGGAGTTTAATATAAAAACAGAAGGGTCCCTGGACTTAGAAAAGATTTATATAATTACAAAACAGCCCTTGGAGTTTGGCAATTTATAGAAAGATACATTTAAAGTTTAATGAGTAACGATTAACTAACCAGGTAATGATTTAATGAAGTAAAACAACTTAGACGTGTAAGACTAATTAAGTAGCAATGAGATGACTAGAGCGGTACTTAATACTATAATTATTAAACAGTTAGACGCGCACAGCTCAAGAAGAAGTAACCGTTAGCAGAAGAAGTAACCGAGTTCAGGTGAGTTTCTAGCCCCATTTCCTTGTTATGTTTTCGGGGCTGTGTGCATACTCGATGTGATCAGTTAATACACTTATCCTAAGTGATAAGTGTATGCCCTATGTGATATATGTGTACGGTATGAATGATTGCTTGTCGGTACGTGAACGATCTTCGGATACTGCATGTACCGTTAGGTTGTAAATAAAGATATGGATATTTTATGAAATGCAGGGATGATTACTTGTCGATACGTGAACGATCTTCGGATATTGCATGTATTTCCAAGGATAGCTATGATTGTCTCCTTATATGGATATTAAGTGATAACTTATATACAAAGTTCCCTATACGGATAATATACAGAGTGTTCCTTTAATGGAAAGCATAGTGTTCCTTTAATGGAAAGCCCCGTGTTCCTTTGATGGGAAGCATAGTGTTCCTTTAATGGAAAGCCCCGTGTTCCTTTGATGAAAAGCATAGTGTTCCTTTAATGGAAAACATAGTGTTCCTCCTATGGAAGTATATAGGATGTTCCTTCTATGGAGAATATACATATAGAGTGTCCTTCTATCGAAAATATAAATAGTAGGGAAATAGCAATAGTTCTTTTAATAGATATTATGTGACGTCCTCTTATGAATAATTATACAAGGTTAAGATATGTATGTATGTAATATATGTGTATGTATTGTATGTCGCCTGATTAACTAGAACTCACTCAGCGTAGCTGACTTTTAGTATGCACGCAGGTGATTATGATTAAAGAGCTAGCATGAGGTTGGCACATGGCATGGATCGAACGACTGGCATTTGATGATGGAAGAAATGATGCTTTAATGTGATGATTTATGTTATGGTTTTAAAGAAAATATTAAATGTTTTGTAATAAACAGTTACATTTTTATTCCGCGAAAGTTTTAATAAACTCTTATTTGTAGAACTGTGTTTATGAGTAAATCCGACGCTAAAGTAGGGCTACCGGTAACGGGGCCTTACAAAAATAAATTGAGAAATTGATCATACATTTGAAAAATGATAAGAAATTGTCTTTAATGATCCTAGCACACGAAAAGAGTAGATCAATAGCTAACAAGATCATCGCTTGATGTGTAGATAGACTTGACAAATGATTTAGTGTCAAAGTGATATAAACTTAAATTCTCGCTTATGCAAGTGGTTACACGTTCTTGAAGCGGTTGCCGACTCCAAATAAAGTCATATCAATGAAGGCAGAAACATAAATAACATGTTATACATAAGTCTCTCTTTACATGATCACAATTGTCTTATGTAATCTTCTATCAATTTATTTTTATTGCGTCAAGGAAAAAAAAGTCAGAAAATAAAAGCAAAAGAAAATCCAAAAGAAACCTCTCTTAGGATTTTTGTCTTTTAATTTATTTCTTCCTTTATTTTGATTCAAGTCTTGGACTTTCTATGTTTGTAGTCATACAAGATCTAATTGTTAAGGCATTGAATCTTCTACTTTGTTTTATTTTCTTTCTTTTTGTTCAAGCCTTGGACTTTCTCTGTTTGTAGTCATACAAGACCTGATTGTTAAGGCCTTGAACTTCTGCTTTATTTTTATATTTCTAGATAGAGTCAAGTGTCAAAAAGTATAGTGTCAACGTGTCAATAAGCGTACCGTGATCAAATAAGAAAGGTTTAAGTCAAGTTGAGGTGACATGTGAAAGCAAATTAAACCCGGGGTATGATGGTGTCTGTAATTTGTTGGATTGAATGGGGACCACAGAAGCACGGCGCCTAATACATACATTAACATATCACGTTGACATCAAAATACTTGTTAATTTTATAGTGGACAAAACATATCTACAATCGACTTTCGGTTCTTGGCATAATAATATGTAAATAGAAGTGTGATGTAGAACGTTAATGGATAATGTGGTTTCATGTTGTGATCTTTCTCACAAAAACAATTTGGTAAAGTTTTAAGGAAATATTTTTAAAAAATAATATTATTTACATCTTTACTCCTATCTTTCATTTCTTATTTTTTTCTATTTTATGTTATGTTTCAACTTCAAAATATTGTATATATTTTCGTAATTTTAAAACTTATGAAAATTCCAATAAGATTTTAAATTTTTATGTGTTTGTACATATTTTATTAAACCTTTGTTTTATTCAAAATTATGTGTTTTGTTGTCAAGGTCGTTAATGCAAAGTTTGTTGGAAACCTGGGACATAAACAAATCATTTACAGGTTGATGGGACATGTTTTGAAAAAAGAAAATTTTTACTTGACCCTAGATAGGTCTGTGAACGAATCCTATTCTCTCTAAGTTTTGTGAAACTGTATATGTACAGGTAGATCATGATCAAGTCTCATGAACTGTAGAGACTGAAGTTGTAGATGTTGAAGCACTCAAAAGAAAACGAGAACGTGACAGTTGGCGGTTGAACCTAAAAATGAACTGATCGTGTCTGAAGATCAGTCGAAGGACAAAGCAAAGAAACCAGTCGGCCTAAGAAAGTCAACAAAAGAAAATTAGATGTCGAACCTCCCGCATATGATGTTTCTAACATATGTTGTTGCCGATCCTTGCTAGAAATTAAGATTGAAGTTTAAGTCTTCAAGAATGGAAAATAAAGAATTGTCCATGATCCAATCTCGTTCAAGATCTTGGATCAAGACAAGTACTAAATTTCAAGAAATAAAGACGTAGCAAAGAATTTGATGAAGGTTCCTGGACATACTCAATCCTAAAGGAATATTGTAGGGCTAATATTCTATATTATTATTAGGATTGTGTATGTATTTATATGTGCTTATAGTCGGTGTATTACGTACTCAATGCGTTTATTTTGTACGATAAAAGCCCAATGGGCAAGCCCACTTGGACCCATGTAATGACCTAGATATAGAGTATATATACTAACTTATACTTCATATTCTAAGTAACTCTTTAAGGAAATAAAACAAGTTCTCACAAAACCTCTCTCACTTTCTCTCTTTCTTACTTTTGTGTTTGAAGACAGAGATCCGATATCTGTGTGTTGTTAGTGATTTCCGCTAACTAACAATACGAATTGATCCGAGTAAAGTTGTGAGATCCATCTAAATAGGACCTACAGAAAGCTTGACCATGTTATTCTAAAAAATATATAAACTATTGAATATCTATTATAAGTTTAATATGAAACGGTGAGTTATTAAATTAGTTAATTTACGAACCATTACCGTATAATAATTAGTGACCTATGTTTAATAGATACTTAATTATGTGTGTACTTCAAATTTTGTTGAGTAGATACAATATTTATAATCTTACAATTTGTAAAATTTTATTTAACTTACATTATATAGGACATATTTGATATGTTTAGGTAATCACCAATATTTGATTTTATATCATCTTAAAACATTATTTCAATCTTAGAACAATGTGAAATTTAAATACGTGAAATCTGGATTTTATGTGATAATATTAAAATTAATCTATAGATTCAAAAGAAAAATCCCTTAATTACGTATGATTAAATACCTATATTTTAATCATTTGATAAATCATGTGTAATACACGGGTTCAAAAGGTAATGATTAATACTATAAAAATTAAAAACACAACACTCTTTCTATATTTCTTCATAAAAGTCACTAAAAATTTTATTGCACATAAAAGTTATCATTGTTAACTTTTAACAAAACTGTGTATTTTTATTTACCTACTAATACTACGTGAGGAAAAAAATTGAAATGAATTAATATTTTAAGTTGGACATGTGGCATGACAAAGTATGCTCAATGTTCGTGTGTGTGTATATATATATATAGATAGATAGATAGATAGATAGATAGATAGAGGATAGAATACGAAAATCCTTTATCGTACATTACGTACGCGAGGCTATGGAATGTTCGATTACAATTAGCGATCTAGGGTTCTTCGATCAGAATAGCGAGCAACAGCAACAGCGAGCTGGTCTTCGTCCACCACTGCTCCGATCGATTTTGTCCACCTTCACCATGACCGTTCAACAATCCGTCACTATCCAACGAGTTTGTCCACCGTCCACCGTACACCATCTTCCTCCTTCACGACTTTTTCACAGGTTAGTTTATCAAATTGATCAATTGAAATTGAAATTGATGAACTAATTGATCAATTAAACTTTGAAATTGGTCCAATTAATCATCAATTTGAAGTTTCAATTGATCAATTTTGAGTTTTGAGTGGATTTTAACTAAACGTTAAAAGTTTTAAGCACCATTTGCAGAAACCCAGTTGCAGATGTTCCATATTTTGTTCATATGATCGAATCGATGATCAAATTGACGGTCTTTTGATAATTTTTTGATGATTATGAGATTATATGAAGTGATTTCAGTGTTCATTTTCATGTTTACAGGTGTTTATTTTTTTTTGTTAGTTTTAGAAGTTCTGAACACCCAGAACTTCTTAGAACATCTAAACGTTTATGAGAACTTCTAAACCTTTTTGAACACCCAGAACTTCTTAGAACTTCTAAACTTTTATCAGAACTTCTAAACTTTTTTAAACAACCTGAACTTCTTAGAACGTATTTAAATGTTTAAAGATGTTCATTTTTTTAACACCCTGAACATCTGTGAACGTATTAGAACGTTTAAAGATGTTCTTTTTTGGCCATAACGTTTAAAGGTGTTTTGTTTCAGAACGTTTAAACATAATATTTTGAACCCTAATCAGAGCTCGATTGAGTGCGTTATTTCTGCAATTCCATAACCGATTGATGATTCTAAAGCCTCTTACACATCAATTCTATTGATTAAATCAACAATTTTTGATCCATTTAAAGATTATAAAACTATAGCGATAATGAGTTTATCGATTTTGATCATGCTTTAGTTTTGTGGATGATTTGATTATGGTTGAAGGCTTGCAGCAAATGACGATCTGTTGTGCGAGAAGTATTTTTTGATTTAATTACAATTATGCCACCGAGTAGTTTTAATTGCAATTAGGATCGGGTGATGTATGGTCTCGCGTACCTAATGTACGATAACCTATTATTGTACGATAACCCTCCCATATATATATATATATACATACATATATATTAGCATTTTTAACTATATAATTTGATAATAACAAATAATCTTAAAAAAAACGATATAATAGAAATACATGAACTTGGATGACGTAAATCAAAATAATAAAAACAAATAAAATGATTTTTTTTTAAAATTAAAATCATTGAAAGGTTATAATCACATTATTTTATCGTTATTATAATCTGTATTTTGTCAAATAATGTTTTTATGATTTCATCAAATCATAATTATGAGATTTTTCCAAATTTAATATTTTAAGCGAAAGAAACATAAAATAGGTTGGTTTTTATATACAAAATGTTGTTAATGGACTTTTAAGAGGAAAAAATAGAAAATATCTTAACTTTTTTAATTACCAGCGGTTGTTAAGAGAATTTTATGATTAAAAACAAAGCTATGCTGGTTCTATGTGGTATTTATCCACTATGAAATAATTTCTTTTTTTACTTTTTAGCAAATTACATTATTATTTGAAACTAAAGATTAGTTAGTGGCTAAAGGCTTGCTTCATGGAGTCAATTATGGTTCAAACGACAAATTATTTGGATTATACACACAACATATAAGCATTGAAAAATTAATTAATATCCTAATAAATCTTAATTAGCTTTGTTTGATAAATACCACGTAAAAAGTATGTGTTCGTGACAGTAAAGAAAACAACTCTTTTAGATTTATGAGAATATTTTTCGGAGTTTCCTATGAATATAACGTGCTTATGGTTGGGCATAATCAATTGTAACATTCTGAAACCTTTGTGCCAAATTTTACAACTTGGAAGTTGAAGCGCTAAATGGCCATCAAGCCAATGTTAAAGTTGAGGGTCTAAAGAGCGAATAAGCAAAGTTCGTTGATGACGGCCATCATATGTATCTTTAAGATTTTAACTATCCGCCAAGAATGTTCAAATGTGGGTGTAACACCCGTTTTCCTAGATTAATAATAATAAAAGATTTTATTATTATGTGTTATTTCTATTTTATTTTAAATAATAATAAGTTTAGTGATGGACTTAGAAATAAAAACAAGGACTTACGAGTGGTTATGAGCTTAAGGTCCATGAACTTTGCATATAAAAGCACCTTAAACCCTAAAATCTTACAAACTCCTCATTTCGTCTTTTGCCTAGACAAACTAAAAACACACGCTTTCCATTCTCCATCTAAAGTCGGATCTAGAAACAAACAGCTTCAATCAAGAATCATCTAGTATTCATGTGTCGTGCATTCAAGAAGAAAGATCAAGATTCAACTTGTGTCAAGATCATGAACTGACCTCAAGCCAAATCTGAACCGACTTAGGAAATATATGTTCTAGCTAAAAGGGTTATGTATTTGATGTCAGATTTCAAGAAGGAGTGTTCAAGTCGTAAATGGTTCCCGTTATGCATGTTTCCTCTCTTCCATTACTTTACTTGATCATAATCATAAGGAGACTAGGTTATTTTCATTCTTGCTTGAGTCAATCAATGATACGATATGAATTATCATTTACAGAGTTTACCAAGCCTACCAAATTTCTGCAAGTGAAAGAAACTTTTTGCATGGACATGTTAGCATGTTTATATGTTGATAATATAGTATAACACAATGAGTGCCACTATCCATTGTGTAACACATAGATAGTCATTTCTTGTCTAGTTTTAGAAGAGTATCCACAAGGAAATGGTAAATACTTGAATCTAAGCACAACCTATCATCCTTATACCAATGACCAAAATGAGAGAACGATTCAAACTCTGGAGATATGTTTTGATCATGTGTATTAGACTTAGGAGGAACTTGGGATGACCGTTTAACTCAAATAAAATTTTCATACAATATTAGTTACTACATAAGAATTATGGCAACACATTTTAAGTGTTAAAGAATAGTAAATGTAGAGTGCTGGTGCGTTGCTATGAAATTAGAGAATATCAATTGTCGGGTCCTGGTCAGGAGACTACTAATAAACTGTTATAAAATAGAGAAGACTTGAAAACAACGGGAGACAGACAAAAGAGTTATATCAATGTTAGAAGAAAGCCATTGTAATTTCAAGTTGGCGACAAGGTGTTTCTCAAAGTTTCAGTTTGCAAAAGTATTTTCCGTTTTGGTAAGAAGGTTAAGCTTAGTCCACATTTTGTTGGACCACTTGAAATCCTTTAGCGGGTAGGACTGGTAGCTTATCCGTTAGGATTCTAAGAAGAAATGAGTGGAGTACACGATGTATTCCATATCTTGAACTTGTGTAAGTCTTTGAAAGATGAATCATTGTCTATGCAATTGTAAAATGTAGAGGGTAACGAAATTTAATATTCAAAGAACAATCTTCACAAATAGAAGATTTTAGGGTAAAGTTTCTTAAGTGAAAGAGATTAAGGGGCTGTTTGTTTACATCTGAATGGAACCATTCAGATGTAAACATCTGATTCACTCAAACTTCAGACTGTTTGGTTCCAAACAGAAAAACATCTGAATGGTGAAAATTAGGTCTGAATCATTTAGACTTGTTATTGTTGCTGAATGGGACAGAGGCTCATTCAGACCTGACTCATTCAGATTTGAATGAACCAAACAGCCCCTAAAACTTACTAAAGTAATACTTCTGAGAACTAGAGTACAAATAAGCAAAGTTTTTTGCCGATGGCAGACTGCCATTGATATCCATATCGGTCAGCCAAGAATGTTCAAAGGTGTCGGACCACCACCAGTTCCATGACAGTCCGCTACGCACTTGAATGACTCCATTAAGCAGAAAATCTCCCAATGACACGTGGCAGGTGACTAATCATTATTTTGACATGTGTCCGATGACTCATCACCATGACGGACTGTCAGTGGCACCAACATGGTCCGTACAGCTAGATATGTTTTGACACATATCATTAGCTGACACATGTCAGTGACGAGGATCATAAGAGAGGTGACACATGTCAATCGCGAGGATCATAAGAGAGGTGGTGGATCACCACTATTTTCTTAGTGGTCTGCCAATTGGAGGACTGGGCTATAACTAGGGCCATTCGGGTTCAGTTGAATTCATCAACCTTTTTTTATGTTTTCTCTCGATAATTGTTCCTGGGCCCCTAGCCTTGTTCTCGGGCCCGTGTCTAGTGCCAATTCCCGAGATCCCGACACTTCTTACAAGCAAGGATTATGTCCAATCAACGAAGCCATAATCTGACCTTATATATAGTTATTAAGTTTGCTTAGGTAATGGTCATCGCTTTTGGTGAATTATTATCTAATATAAGACCATAGACAAGGTTATAGGCAAACCTTTGAAAACTGTAATAATTAGTATTGGTTATCAAGTAAGCCTTTTGGGAAATGTATGTTTCTTCATGATGAAGAAACATCTCTCTTTAATAATGGTGCTGATGCTATGTCATAACGAATTATGAAACTGTTCTTAGTTAAGTCAAGGTTATTTAACAGCATATAGGTAACATTCTTACAATTTTGTTTTGACTGTTTTCGGGTAATCAAGTATTGAAATATAGACAAGGATACGCAAGAAAAATATTTTTAGATTCCTAGATGTACTATATAATTGATGGCCAACTAATTTTGAAACCGAACCATTGTAAGCTTGTATATAAATAATAATTTTTTTAAACACAACGGGTGTTTAAATCTTTATTTTAATGTAGATAACACTTAATTGAAACAAAATTTTCGTTGCACTATAAACTTTGATAAAATGAGAAAATCAATATGAAGTATTGGTTATACGTCTAGCCTCCTAAGCTAAGCTAGGTGTGATACCAACATAAGTGTAAAGATGGAGGTTTATTTGGAACCATGGATTTTACATGTAAAAAGCTTATAAATGAATTATTTTTCATATATTTTCCTTAAATTTTCTACATACACACATGAGGAAGCCATTTTAATAAACAAAACTCAATTATGTAAACAAATCTGCATTTTAACTCTCTTTTATATATATATATATATACTTTTGTCAAAATGGCTTCTATACGTGCTTATATGCAAATACTCTGAAAACAATCAATTATGTAAAAATTAGTCAATATAAAACTGAGTTTTTTTAAGAATATAATGTCTACAAGTAAAACCTAGGGATAAGATTGGTACCGTACTCGGTAGTAGTCTTGTATCGAAAATATTGATAACGAATTTCTAGAAAAATAATATCCTACCAAATTTATTGGTAAGAGTATTGATCCACTATCGGTAGTTGTTTTAAAAATTCGGTACTTTATAGTATATGCCTGTCCAGCACCGATACCAATTTTTTGGAAAATATGTGTACCGAATACATACCGAAATTTTTGGAACAGCTCCAGTTATGTATGGTGTGGGTACCGATACGTGTATGGTATGCAGTTGCAAATTACCAGATGCTCATCCCTAGTGAAACCTAGTTCCTGATGAGCCCACCCCGAAGTGTAAATATGTAGATGAATAAATAAAAGAGATCAGTCTTACTTGCTTGGTAGGAGAAAAGGACCGGGAGGATAATTCTTATGAGGCGTGAAGAGGGTAAGCGGAACGCCAAGCCACAAGTAATATTGCTAGCAAAGCGGAAGGGATATGATTATATATTTTAGTTGAATGTGATGCATACCATTCTTTATATATCAAAAAAGAATTTATTCTGTAATCTAAGCACGTAAGGAATTAATAAAAGAGTACTTTTGATGTTTTTTTATTTTTTTTTTTGAAAGGCCAATTTGGTTATGTAATTTATTTACTGCCTTTTAGTTGATACTTGTTGCCAACTTGGTATCTCACGTAAATGCCATCGCATCATGTGTAAATGGATATTTTAGCTGCCCAGGACAGGATGGACATTTGTTTTGAATTATGCATCTAATTTCACATTTTTTGGGCATTGAATTAATAATACTCTTGTATGCAGCCATGCATGCAGGTATCATAATTAAGCAATGTTCTACAAATCAGTTAACAGCTGGTTCTGAGTTTGAGTTGATTCAATATTAATTGGGGTTTATTTAAATTTCTGTTGTGTGGCTGCAGTCTGTTTTACAGATTTTTCTTGCTTGGTAGAGAGATAAGAATTGCAAGGATAAAGGCATAAAGTTAAGACTTAAGAGCTTCTTCATAATAAAAGGAACTCCAAGCAACAAGTTATACCGGAATTAGTCTTTTACTACCCTTACTTTATATATAAAGAAAGCATTTATTCTGAAATCAAAGAACGCAAGGAATTAATAAAAATCTTCAAAATAACCACTCGGATTCTAGAAATATCCATGGATTTTTAAAAGTCCTTAAGTGTTCACTCCAAAATGCTCGGAGCTGCTATATTTGTTTTGTGAGCCGACGATTTTTCTTACCTAATAGAAACGTGCCATGTTGTAAAGTTGGTCGAACCGACCAAATTTGAGTGTATCAAATCTTGTTTGTGAGTTCCAAGTAAACTATTTGTGAGGACCAGCTTAATATGAACTAGCTTGCAAACGGAATTAATTTGTGTTTATGTAATATTATTGCATTTTAAACATTTAATATAAAATAACAAGTTATAAAAAAAAACACACACACACATATATATATATATACGCGCGCGCACACAGACACATATATATATATATATAGGATCATGTGAGAACCATTTTGAATAAGATTAAGATCATGTGAGAACCACTTTAAAATTGAGAACTTTTAAAACCATTTTGCACAAAAAAAAGCTCTAATAAAAAAAATTATAAAACAAAAAAAATGAAAAAAAAAATTATATATATATATGAGTATCATTAAAGAACTCTTAAATTATTTAAAAAATTAAAGAAACCTTTAGAAGCTAACGTTTTTTAAATAAGTTTTTGTATGTTAATATTATTTGAGTGTAGTTTTATCATTTTTATACTTATATTTATGATTACAATTTTGAAAGTTAGTTTTTATACATATCTATGTTTTTTTACACATATGTAAATTTGTTAGTACATAAATTTTACACATATGTAAACTTGTGATTAATATATGCAATCAAAAAAATTATATATAAAATATGAGAAAACTACTTTTAAATAATGTTTATATATAAAAAAATTAAAAAAATATATATTTGGTTGTTAATAGTTCCCAAGAGTTCATAACTTTTTTAAATTTCTTAAATGATATCAACTATATATATATATATATATATATATAAAAAGTGGTGTGATCTAGAAGAACCCTTTACACGCGTGCTTCGCGACACGTGGCAAAGTTTGATCATACATTAGTGAGTTTTCCGGTGTTTACGTCATTCAAAATGCTATCTGCTCACATGTAAAAATGAAATCAAAAGCTAAATTCAAATCAAATACAACATTTTTTTTATGGATGTTGCATTTTACCCACTAATAGATTGAGTTGCGGATTTGTAATTTTGCAAGGGTTCAATGTCAAAACAATTGCCAACTGGTGCATTTGTATCACTCATTTGTTCCTTCATATCAACATCAATATTATTTTCTTGTTCAGTTTCTTCAGTTTTCAACTTAAGATTTTCAGTCAACGACTCTGGCCGTTTTTGTCCGGGTTTTCTTGGATATTTTCTTCGCACTTGTTGCCAAGGCATACGAATAGATATGTAGGGCCCCGATCCCGATGTCCTACCTTAGTGTTGGATTTACTCATAAACACAACTCTAAATATTAAAGTGAATTAAAACTTTTCGCGGAATATAAAAACATCAACCATTCATTACAAGACGTTAAAATCTTGTCTTAAACATAACATAAAACTTCAAAACATTTCTTCTCGAGATTTCAGCCTCTTTATCAATAACTGTGACCCGATCTATCATCCTACCAAATTTTATGCAATTGCTTACTCGAAAAGTAAGTCTTTTTATTAAAAAATGTACAAATGAGGTTTATGTTCGAAATTACTTGTGCTAGTTGCTACTACTCACATAATCATACAAATTTCATACAAACATACATGTAACCTATATTCTTATCCCTAGCAATTAAGCTAGCATACACACGTTCTTCTCTACCAATTAAGCTAACATTCATACACTCTTCGACTTCCATATAAATCTTTACATAAACTTAATCATGTACATTACCGTCCTTGAGCTTGCTTGAGCGATACATGGCTTTCTTGAGCTGGCATCTTCTTTATTTATATTAGTCTCATTCTCTATTCGAGTCTAAGCATATATAGACTTAATTCTCTCAAACTTATGCTCTGGTACAAACTTGTAAGACCCCGGCTCCGGTGACCTAACTTAGCGTTGGATTTAATCTTAAACACAGTTCTAAATATCACAGTGAATTAAAACTTTTCGTGAAATATAAAAACATCATCATTCATTACAAGACGTTCAAATCTTGTCTTAAACATAACATAAAACATCAAAACATCAAAAGTTTTATGTTATGTTTTGAAGTTACCGTCATTGAGCTTGCTTGAGCGATACATGGCTTTCTTGAGCTGGCATCTTCTTTATTTATTTATTTTAGTCTCATTCTTTATTCGAGTCTAAGCATATATAGTGCTTAATTAATTCTCTCAAACTTATGCTCTGGTACCAACATGTAAGGCCCCGGCCCCGGTGACCTAACTTAGCGTTGGATTTAAACTTAAACACAGTTCTAAATATCACAGTGAATTAAAACTTTGAAGCACGTCGAACCAGCCAGTCAGACCGCCCCCACCCCATTGAAGCACGCTGCCACGCGCAGCCAGAAACTCAATAGCTGGCCGCGCGACGCGGCCAACCTATTTTTCCAGAAAGTTCCGATTTTTTAACAGATTTTGGGCCTAGTTCACTATAAACACACCCTTAACCTGAAAAATACCCTATAGCCACCAGACGAATTTGGAGATTCTTGGAGCAATTATTCAAGACTTTTGGCGGTTTTGAGGGAAGGAATAATTCGGTGAAGAGCTCTACATTCAGGATTAAAGACTACGGGTTTTATCACCTTTAATCTTCCGTTTTCATTATTTTCACCATGTTTTCTTCTATTTTCGTTTTGTTTGATTTTACTATGCTAGGCTAAACTTTATAAGCTGCCTAGGCTTATGATGAACTATCGTTAATGTTTTGATTTTAGTTGGATTATTTCTTTCCGTTATGGTTTTATGATTCAGTTAACGATTTGAATTTTTTATGGGTTTTCTATTAAGATTAAAACCCCTCAAAAAATATTCAAAAATAATAATAGAAAATTCATAACTTAAAATATAAATAAAAAACAAGAAAAAGTAAAAAATTTAAAATGTTTTATTCGTTGTCCTCATTAAAAAAACTCGAGATAAGATTCTAATGAATTTCTTTGAATTCCTCCACATTTTGGAAGTATTTGAAATTCCTGTATTTAAAGGAATTTGAATGAATTGAATTCCAATTCCAATTATTTGAACCGAACACACCAAAATGGAATTAAGATTCCAATTCCAACGAAACGAACACGCCATGTCATGGGATTTTAATTCCAATTTCTTTGAATTCTCACGAATTCTGTGAAACGAACACACCATGTGAAGTAAACGAAGCGAAGGAAAAAACTTTGATGAAACAAACTGCTTTATATAAAGACCAAAACAGATTAGTTAGTTAACCTCTGAGAAACTCAACTATGGATCCGAATCCTTGTCATGTGAGGTTTCAATTTTCAGATCAACTATTAATATACTCAAAACCATCACATGACAAGCTCAACTCTCACGTGACTATCTCCTCCACCTTAATAATTTACACTCAAAAGTGGGAATCCTATCTTTTTTCCAAACATGCTGCTGGCATTTTGGTCTTACAGCTGCTATAATGCCAGCCTAACAAGATCAGCAGAATGTGTTTATCATGTCCAAAATATAGAATCAAAATGAATAAAACCAAATACAATTCCATTCACTTGCTCGGTTCCACAAAATCACTCGCTGAGATTCTTTCACTCAGTTAGTACTTAGTTTAAATGCTCTTAATGGGGCCAAACAGGTCCTGAGCTGCTTATACGTTCACTCAGTTAGTACTTAGTTTAAATGCTCTTAATCTTTCAGTGCATATAAAAGCATAGAATCTTTTGTTTCATACTCAAAAGACAGAATCTTTCGGGTCAAATTCAAAAGCTAGAATCTTCGGGGTCAAACTCAAAAGCTAGAAGTCTTCGAGGTGAAACTCAAAAGATAGATAGCAAGTGAAACTCAAAAGATAGTTAGCTTAGCTGTGTATTTAGGGTATAGTTGGCTAGCCAGGCTCCTTGTTGTTTATTATATATTTTGTTTGATGATGTTTTTTGCTTCTTATGCCCTATTCTTAGTAGGTTACAGATTCCTTGCTATTTGGTAGTTTGCTATCTATATATTGCTAAGTGTCTTTGCTTGTGGAATGTATGTTTACTCTGTTTACATGTATGTAGCTTTATGAGCCGGGGGTCTCTCTGGAAGCAGCCTCTCTATTCTCACGAATAGAGGAAAGACTTGCCTACATCCCACCCTCCCCTGACCCTACCGATAGCGTGCTATGCGGTGGGATATACAGGGCTTGATTGATTGATTGAATGATTTCGGTCAAACTCAAAAGATAAAATATTCAGGTTCATACTCAAAAGATAGAATCTTTCATTCAAACTCAAAAGAATCTTTCATATGCTTAATAAACATCAAGAATTTCATGATTGCAGAACTTTGATATTGAGCAAAATCAGTGCAAATTTGTATAGAACAACAAATCTATGAGAATAATTTCATGAAATTCAGTCACCCAACTCAACTAAAGCTCTAACAGTACTTACTTCTAGAAAGTAAATAAAAAAGAATACCATAATTTACAGAACTGCAATACTTGAATTAGAGAAGTAAACTAATGGCAACCATTGGGAAATCGAAGAATCAGTAATCAAATTAAACACAGCAAATCATCCCCTAATAAGACATATAAATCATACTGATAATAAATTAAACAAAACAGCCTGAATTAAATAAAAGAAGTAAGCACAAACAGCAACAATTATAAAAAATAAACCTCAACCGATCAAGACTCTTGCGGCTTCTCGGGCTTTTTGCAGAGAATCATATGCATCGGGGTAAAAATACCGCTTTCTCCACCTCTGGTAAGATAATCAGCAGTCTTGAACAGCATTTCATGAACATCAACAGTTCCTTTCGGTGCAACCCCTAGGGTTTCAAGCACTGTCACTAATAAGTGGTTCCTCCAATACGCAATTTGCACCATTTTCAACCTTGACTTGACCACCACGGTTTCGACGGAGGCTTCGCCAGATCCTTCTCTTTAACCACTTCAAACCCTACCTTCTTCGCCACTTCAGCAATGTCGGAGTACCTCCTCAATCCTGGCAACGCGTCACCCCTCTCGATCCCCTGGATGATCTCCATGTGTTCCGGATCCTCACCACGGTATAACTCCGTGGTTACCTATTAAACACAATGTAGTGACATAACCATTAGAGGTATTATTATTATTATTATTATTTAAATATGGGTAGTGGTTGTCAATTTGGCACCTGTCTAAAACACGATAAGACCTGGTAAACAAAAAAATGCGCTATGTGATTTTTTTAATAACAGAAATGAGTAGGCTAGACTCAATCATTTCAACTTATTGGATTTATTAGTACAAGAAACTTAAAACTGTCTAGTAAACATACATGTAAAGTAGTTAAACGAGTTGTATTCATGTTTGATACTTGTGTTAAGTGTGTTGGTTTTAACTTGTTAAACACAATAAGACCGAACTGAGAGCCCTAAATATGGGCTAAGTATATGACTCGTGTTAGAATCAAATACAAATAAATTTAGCATGCTAAGCTAACATTACTCCGCGGTTTTTGTAGTGTAATTACTCTAGTTATTTCTACGTTTCTATAAGCTCTAATTACAATTATGAACACCACAATTAACACTTGTGATCACACACATACCCATTCGTACGAGACGTACATCGCTCCAGGCTTCAAAACCCTGTAAATCTCGCTATAAACCTCTTCCAGCTTGGGCGCATGACACGTCGCCTCAATCGAGTACGCCCCATCAAAGCTCTCGTCTTCAAACGGTATCTCCAAAAAATTCCCACAAACCACCTCACAAAGGTGCCCCAGCCCGGCCTTGATATTATGCGCCTTCGCGCGGCCGACGTGGTACTCATTAATCGTAATCCCGACAACCTTACACCCGGAATGCTTAGCACTCGCCCGCATCGGACCTCCAACACCACAACCAGCGTCCAACACCTTCTGACCCGGCTTCACATTGATCAAATCCACGGCCATCTGTTCGTGGAGTTGCGTAGACTGAAGGTTGGTTTTCCCGGGAACTGGGGGTGAGAAATGGAAGGACTGGCCCCACCCCCACTCGTAGATGTCGGTAACGAGGTTGTAGAAGGTGTCGACGAAGGCTGGTACGTTTTCGGGTGTTTGGATTTGGGTGGGGGCGGAAGAAGGACCAGTACTGGTTGTAGGTTTGTTGGACGTTGTCGCGTTGGATGGAGCCGCCGGAGAGGTGGAGGAAGTGCTTGCCTTGTTGTTCGGCGGAGCCCAGGAGGAAGATGAACCAGTACAGGCCGACGGCCAGGAGGGTGACGGTGAACAACAGAGTCAGGAGATCCATGGGTGGCAAGTGTGAGTGAGTGTGTGCTTCTTATTATGTTTTTATCATATCTTTTTTATTTTTATGTTTTATGCCAATGATGTGTAGATGTACATAAATCGGGTATTTTTAAGAACTGTTTCGGTATGGTCAATAAAAGTTAAGAATTGGTTCGGGTAAGTAACGGCAGGGCTGGCCCAATAGGCTTAGTAAGTAAAGCTAGGGCTTTAGGCCCATAAATTTTTAAGACCTCATTCTTATAAAAAAATTATTAGATATATAATATATATTATATTTACAAGTTTATAAACATGCCTTTGTTGTAGTTTGGTGTTAAGAGTTCAGCGCTATAAACGTGAGAACACAAGATCGAATCCTTGCAGCTCCGCATTATTTGTAAATTTAGGCCCAAAAATGTGTCAACTAGTCATGACTCATTTATTTTATTTCTTTTCCCCTCTTTTCAATGCCCTACGCTTTCTACTCATGCATTTTTTTTTCTTTTTTATTGCATGTGTGCATTTTCTATCTAGCATAGTAGCATTTGTATTATAAAGCATTATTTTCTTATTACTTACATGATTGTGTGCTAACACATAATTGTAAGAAAGTTACTAAATATATCTTAAACTTGGATATTCCATTAAGCAAATTATTTAAATGTTGTACTTGACCTAAAAAGATGTGGTTGGATTGTGTTTTATAGTTAACGGACCACATTTTGTAAATGTGCCAAATACATTGAATAATTTCAAAGCTGTAATCGATAAAGACAACGCAAAAGGCCCCTGATTTTTTACTCCGATTTAGGCCTCGTAAATCCTTGAGCCGCCACTGGGAAGCAGTTTCGGATATGGTTGGGTTTTGAACTGGTTCGCCGGGTTTTTATTAGCCTTCGGGGTTGGGTTGGGTTTAGTGTTGACCGGGTAGAAGTGGAACCAGTTCCGAGTATGGATTTTTTGATGAACCGAAACGCGGTTTGTACTCACAGGATCGGTTCTGGGTCGGGTCTGGAACGGGGTTTTTTCCTAACATTAAATATATCGATTAAGAGAATATATAAAAAAAATTATAAATTGTGATAACTATTTTATTTATTCGATATATTTATAAAACTCATTAAAGATTATGAAACGTGTAGACTGTCTCTAACGAGACGCTCGTGAGGTGATGTGTGTTGATGTGGAACAAGCAAGGGTTGGAGGATGATGTCAATGAAGGAGAATGGCACCTTTAGGGACAAGGTGTGTGGGAGAGGTAGAGCGAGATTAGGGAGGGCACTAATCCATCCAGACCGTGAAATATGGGAGATGGAGATCGCATAAAAGTGCAGTTATTGACTAGAGGACGGAGAAAGTGTTTACAAGTCCTTCCGTTAAAGATATTTTTAGATTGCTAAAATATAAAAAAATATAATATATTATTGGACATATACAAATAATTCAAAGATATACTCAAAGTATGTTGTATGAATTATAGTCTTTAAAATTATTTTGTTACTACATATTATTAATTATTATTTGTTATAATATTTTAGCATGAGGGTAATTTGGTAATTATCTCGTAACAAATTTTTCAAACAAACTAACAGCATGAAGGTCGAGTGAACAACCATGTAATTTACTCTTTATGAAATGACCTTGGACAACGACTTCATCGTTATTATTCAAAGAACCATACTGTGTAAGATGGTAGTTTTTTTATATTATTAATTAATAGTGAACTTTGTTGATACTCGAATAGTTGATTGAATGGTTATTTAGCACCGATACTTGTAAAGTTAAAGAGTCATGTCACTGCTATGTAGGCAATGTGACTTTACTAACATACCTTTTTAATATCGCGTTGTGGTTTAAAGCCATATTACCGCGTTAAAGCTCAATCATTTTCTTGTTAAAACATTGGGGCCCCATCATTTCCTTGTTAAAGCCTAGTTATCACGTTACCATTTCCTTATTTACCGCTCGTGTCTTAACGCCCTAGCTCAGTGTTAAAGCCCATTACCATGTAACATCACTTTTTCTGCCCCCACAACAAGTAGCCTGAGTATTTACAAATGAAATTACATTTACGACAATCCAACTAGTTATTCGAAAAGCGTTTAGACAGTAAGTGGTTCAAAATAAGATCATTAATATTCAAAGGGATGTTGGTTTTTAATACTCTTAACTTTCACTCATTGGACGATAATACTCCAAACTAATGATATATCCCCCCCCCCCAAAACTTTCATCCTATTTGTTTATGGCACTCCCAAACTTAACGAATCTTAACTCCATTAGTTATATAGATGACGTGAAATTGTTTATTAATAAAAAGTAGATCGTGGGCCCCACGCGATCTCCTTTCTTCAACATAAAGCCTCAACAACCTCAATTTCCGGCGACCTTGTTTTTCCGGTTACCTCGTCTTTCTGACAATGGAGATGGTGCAGAGTGAAGAAAGACAATGGAGATCATAAAGATTGTGCACCGATGGAGAGATGATGAAGATGGTACTTGCCGGAAACCTGTAACTCATTTTTTTTTCCGGCAAGCAAACGATTCCAGAAGGTGGTTGGCTGAGACACTGGTGGTGGCGAAGGGTGAGGGTTGTGGTTGTGGGTGGTGAAATGATGGATATAGTGCTCGCCGGAAGCCTGCAACTCGTTTTTCCGGCGAGCAAAGGATTACCTCGAATTGTTGCTCTATTTTTAACGGTGGAACTCGCCGGAAAAAAGCGAAGGCGGCATCAACCGCATTTGAGTTTGGGATTTTGACCACCAACTACCTCATTGAGTATGGGATTTTGACCGGCTGTGATGGAGGCGGTGGAAGCTGCTGGTGGTGGTGGTGAAGGTGGCGATAGTGGCCGGAAGTGATGGAGGTTTGTGGTGGTGGTGTTATGGTGTAGATGGTGGTGGTGTGCTTCTTTGTGTGTGTCACACCCGGCCCTGAACGGCGGAAACAGCCGGGCGCGCGCGAGTGGGGATTGATACTTAAGCACGGGCCATTGCAAACATTCAAAGATAAGATTTTCATTGCGCGTGAAATGTTTAACACAAATACATTACATAAAAACATCCAAGTATAAAAACTGTTGAAGATTTCCACGCCATATCCCCTTGCGCGGCGAGAACAATCACGCGCATCGAAGGGATAGAACTAAAATCTTCCAAAAAGCTAGTTTTAGATGTTCAGCGTGAGGTGCTCTAAGTGTGACTCCATGCGCTACCTAGTTATCTCCTGAAAGACACGTAAAACATTTGAATCAGTATAAACTGAGTGAGTTCACAAGTTTTAGTAACTTGATAAATCGTATCGCGTCATAGTCTTGGCGAAAATCATATTAAAACACATTCTGATTTCATGTCTAACATATTCTTGATACACCGTATGAAAACATAGATCTGACAACATATTTCTGTTAGGACCGTTCCGCGGGTTACGCGCGAACGTTTCTGGATAACGTACTCGTCTATGCAAAGTGGCGCTGCCACTACGAGCTAAAATAGTGTAATACCGTCCCGCGGGTTGCGCGTGGACATTTCTGAAAAGTCGTGCTCGTCCATGCAAAGTGGCGTTGCCACTACGAGCGAATAATACTGTATACCGTCCCGCGGGTTACGCGCGGACGTTGTGCCGGAAAACAAGGCGCTCGTCTGCGTAAGAGGAGCGACCTCTACGAGCGGGCTCAAACCCATAGTACTGCCCCATGACCATACTAGGCACTCGTCCATGCAAAGAGGAGCGACCCCTACGAGTGGGTGGATCAAACCAGCAGTCCCTACCCTTAGAGTTCCAATGGTAAAGTGATCACTTACTCGAATCTGGCGCACTAACAACGAAAACCATAGATAACCGTTCGCATTGCTCATCATGAAACATAATTTTAAACACATAATCGCTTGCATAGCTTGTAAGTATACCATGATAAAACATTATTTAAGTACGTGTCCCTCGCCCCGCAAACAGTTTAAAAATAGTGAAAACAGTGAAAATAGGGGCTGTGAGACTCACCTGTGGTTCTTGTTAAGGGATTAATCGAGATTCGGGTTTTCTTGGTGTTGGCCTTTGAATTGAAGGTCTAGTAACAGGATCGGAAATGAAAACAATGGATGCTTGGGAGATGATTAGTGCAAGTTTGCAGTTCTTAAGAGAGAAGTTTGAAGTGTGTTTGGGTGATAATTTAGGTTACATATTTATAGGCAAACTCAAGGGAACACAATCCCTTGCTTTAGGGGATTGTAATCTTTTCATATCTAGGTGTAATGATGATAAAGTATGGAAATTATTATTATTTATTTAAAAGTGGAGTAGTGGATAAAAGATTTGATTTGATTTGATTTGGTCAGGACATGCAGGTCTGGGGTTGGTGAGAATAGGGTGGCTGACAGTTGACTTTTCATGTTACAGTATGCTTTTTCAGGTACTTTTGTCAGTGTACAGTAAAAAGTGGAAAATCTCTGAAACACGCTACTGTTTCCTTTTGGGCGGGAGTAATCTCCTTACATCTGGAGAATAGACTAAGTGTTCTGTGCATATCACTTTGTGCGCATAGCTTTCTGCGTGAAGGACATTTCTTTGCTGCGGGTAGGTGCGTAACCTTCTCGCAGTTAGGGATATTGAGTTTCATTTGTAGATTCTCCAGGTGGTCTTGGTATTTCAACATAGTGATCAGTCATGTTGAAGTCAATTCCATCTTGGAGCTTCAGACAAACTAGCTCTCAATGTTCCCGCCATGCGGGGAGGTTAGTTCCCTTCCGCACGCGCATAAACGATTTAGGATGCACCCGCCTTAGCATCATGCGGGATGGTCAACCCATTAGACAACATAACGTTAAGGTACATGAAAACATAAAGCCAAAACATTCGCGCATGGCGCATATAACATATGCCCACGCTGGTTCTTAACATGGTGCGCTCGCGCAGGGCGCACATAATATGCCCGCGCTGACTAACATGGCGCGCTCGCGCAGGGCGCACATAACAAATGCACGCGCTGACTAACATGGCGCGCTCGCGCAGGGCGCACATAACAAATGCACGCGCTGACTAACATGGCGCGCTCGCGCAGGGCGCACATAACAAATGCACGCGCTGACTAACATGGCGCGCTCGCGCAGGGCGCACATAACAAATGCACGCGCTGACTAACATGGCGCGCTCGCGCAAGGTGCATATAACATAATTACCTAATATTTAGGTTGATTACTTGGTTTAAGGGATTGGGAATTTACCGGGTGTCACATTCTCCCCCTGTTAAACGAATTTCGTCCCGAAATTTAGGAGACGTTGCTGGCAGAAGCCATGCTCTGAAAGAGGTGTGGGTATTTCATGCGCATCTGGTCTTCTCTTTCCCAAGTGAATTCAGGCCCACGCCTCGAGTTCCATTGAACCTTTACTAACTTGATTCTGCTTCTGCGTAACTTTTGTTCTTTCCAATCGGTTACTGCTATAGGTTCTTCTACGAAGTGCAGTTGTTTGTCGATGTGAATCTCTTCCAATGGTAAAATCAACGTTTCATCAGATAAACACTTTTTGAGGTTGGATACATGGAACGTATCATGAACTCCACTGAGTTCGGCGGGTAAACGGAGTTTATAAGCAACCGGACCGATCCTTTCCAGGATCTCAAATGGTCAAATGTAGCGCGGATTCAACTTTCCTCGCTTGCCGAAACGGGGGACTCCTTTCCATGGAGAGACTTTCAAAAGTACTCTATCCCCTACTTGAAACTCCAACGGTTTCCTTCGCACATCTGCGTAGCTCTTCTGTCTGTCGCGCGCTGTCTTAAGGCGATCCCGTATCTGAAAAATCTTGTCTGTTGTTTCTTGGATCAATTCTGGACCAGTCATTTGCTTGTCACCCACTTCAGCCCAGCACAGTGGGGATCTACACTTGCGCCCATACAAAGCTTCAAACGGCGCAGCCTTGAGGCTTGTGTGATAACTGTTGTTGTAAGAAAATTCAACCAATGGGAGGTGAGTATCCCAGCTACCTCCGAAATCGATTGCGCACGCGCGCAGCATGTCTTCCAATGTCTGGATAGTTCGCTCACTTTGTCCATCCGTTTGGGGATGATATGCCGTACTCATGTCAAGACGAGTACCTAAAGCCCCTTGTAACGATCTCCAAAATCTTGAGGTGAACCGACTATCTCTATCAGAAATGATGGACACCGGGATTCCATGTTTTGAAACTACTTCTCGAATATACAATCGGGCTAACTTTTCCATCTTATCGGTTTCCTTGATCGGCAGGAAGTGCGCTGACTTAGTTAGCCGATCCACAATAACCCAGATCGTGTCATAACCCCCAGGTGTCCTTGGCAGTTTGGTAATGAAGTCCATAGAGATTTGTTCCCACTTCCACATGGGAATTTCTGGCTGTTGAAGCAACCCTGATGGTTTCTGGTATTCAGCCTTTACCTTCGAACACGTCAGGCACTTACTGACATACGTCGCGATGGCGCCTTTAAGATTGGGCCACCAATACAGTGCTTTAACATCTTGGTACATCTTGTCTGCGCCAGGATGTACGGAATACCGCGTCTTGTGAGCTTCGTTTAATACTTGCTCGCGCAATCCTCCCTTGAGAGGGACCCATATGCGGTTAGCGAAATATAGATTGCCGTTCTCTTTAAGTTCCAAACTCTTAATCATACCCCCAAGGCATTCGTTTTTAACAAACTCTGGTTTCAAGGCTTCTTGCTGAGCGTCTCGGATGCGGGTAGAGAGATCTGCGCGAATGGTCAACCTTAGAGCCTTGACTCGTAGCGTTTTTATTCGCTCCTTCCTACTTAGCGCGTCTGCTACCACATTCGCCTTTCCAGGATGATACTTTATTTCACAATCATAATCATTCAACAGCTCCACCCATCTTCGTTGCCTCATGTTTAAATCATTTTGATCGAAAATATGTTGAAGGCTCTTGTGATCCGTAAAGATTATACACTTTGTACCATAGAGGTAATGGCGCCAAATCTTTAGCGCGAAGACAACCGCTCCAAGTTCCAGATCATGCGTTGTGTAGTTCTTTTCATTGGTCTTGAGTTGGCGCGAGGCATACGCTATGACTTTGTCTCGCTGCATAAGGACACATCCGAGTCCCTGATGTGAAGCGTCGCAGTAAACGACGATGTCATCCGTCCCCTCGGGTAAAGACAAAATTGGCGCACTACATAACTTCTGTTTCAACATTTGAAATGCCGCTTCCTGATTTTCGCCCCAAACAAACTTCTTGTCTTTCTGAGTTAGCGTGGTCAGTGGTAGAGCTATCTTGGAGAAGTTCTCAATGAAGCGTCGATAGTAGCCAGCTAGTCCTAGGAATTGCCTCACCTCAGTTGGGGTTTTTGGCGCTTCCCAGTTTTCGATGGCCTTGACTTTGGAAGGATCAACGTGTATTCCTTTCTCGTTTACAACGTGACCGAGAAAGTGAACTTCTCTAAGCCAAAACTCGCACTTGGAAAACTTCGCATACAACTTTTCTTTCCTCAACAAATCCAAAATCAATCTCAGGTGTTGCTCATGCTCAGCCTTGGTCCGAGAGTAAATCAGAATATCATCTATAAACACAATCACAAACTTGTCCAAGTATGGTTTGCACACGCGGTTCATCAGATCCATGAACACAGCCGGCGCATTAGTTAGCCCGAAAGGTATCACTAAGAACTCATAATGGCCGTATCTAGTTCGGAAGGCTGTTTTCGGCACATCTTCCTCATGGACCCTAAGTTGGTGGTATCCTGACCGTAGATCTATCTTCGAATAATAACTGGATCCCTGTAACTGGTCGAATAAGTCGTCAATCCTCGGTAAGAGGTACCGATTCTTGACTGTCAGCTTGTTCAGCTCTCTATAGTCAATACACATCCGGAAGGAACCATCCTTCTTCTTAACAAACAGTACTGGAGCTCCCCAAGGTGAAAAGCTTGGGCGTATGAAACCCTTATCCAATAGTTCCTGTAACTGATTGGATAGCTCTTGCATCTCAGATGGAGCTAATCGATAAGGCGCTCGAGCTACTGGCGCAGCTCCTGGGACTAAATCAATACGAAATTCGACTTGTCGCGGCGGCGGTAATCCGGGCAAATCTTCAGGAAAAACTTCTGGAAATTCGCGCACTACTGGTAAGTCTTCAATTCTTCGCTCATCCCCTTTCTTCTCTACTACATGCGCCAGGAAGGCGTAGCACCCTTTCCTTAGGCACTTGCGCGCCTTTAGGCACGAAATCAGTTTCGTCGCAACTCCTCTTCTTTCCCCTTGAATTACCAAGGTTTCTCCGTTCAACAGTGGGATCCGAACCTGCTTCTCATGGCAAATAACCTCTGCGTGGTTCTCGACTAACCAATCCATACCTACCACAATGTCAAAACTTCCCAAGTCTATTGGCAACAAGTTAATATTGAACCCGTGACCTCCCATGACTATAACACATTGTTCAGTTCTTTCGTTCGCGCATAACTGCCTACCATTGGCTAGTTCTATAGTATAAGGCGTGTCTAGCCTACTGGTTGCTAAGCCTAGGGAGTTTTTAAACTCAGCGGATATAAAACTTAGGTCAGCGCCAGTATCAAATAAAACAGATGCAAAATGGCCGTTAAGCAAAAACGTACCGGTTACCACATTCGGCTCTTCTTTAGCTTCGCCCGCGCCGATCACAAAAGCTCTCCCGCGAGCTTGGTTTCCCTTTTGCGGGCAATCCCGACTAAAATGCCCTGGCTTCCCGCATGCGTAGCAGTTGTCGCTCGCTCCAGCTTCTCTGATACGGCAATTCATCGCCTTGTGCCCTGGTCTGCCACATTTGGCGCATTCGATTCTTGCGCATTCACCCTCGTGGTGATACTTGCATTTGCTGCACCACGGGCGAGGCCCGCTGTATCCTTTCCTTGATGGCTCCGCGGCTTGGATCGCGTAAACCTTTGCGCTCTCCTGCTTCTTGAACGGTGGCTGCTTGGAGTCGGACCCTCGGTGGTGAGAGTTCCATTTCCTCTTGGAGTCAGAGGTTCGCTGCTCGCTTCCGCGCGTAGTCAACATACCCGCACGGACCGTATCCCTTGTAAGGGTGATAGCCCGCGCTACCGCCTCATCAAAGGTTGGAGGCGCTGCGGCGTTGAGCGGAACCCTAACAACAGGAGGTAACCCAAAAATATACCTCTCGATCTTCTTTTCCTCCGTGTTTGCCATGTCTGGCACCAACTGGCAAAGCTCATTGAACCGGTTGTTGTAGGCGTCGATATCCGTTCCTACCATGGTGTGGTTCCAGAATTCCTGTTGCAGACTCTGGATTTCTGCGCGAGAGCAGAACTTTCTCATCAACATTTCCTTCAGTTCTTCCCAGGTCTTGTGAAGAGCAACTTCTCGCCCCAAGGTCTTCACTTGAAGCTTCCACCAAGACGAAACTGCTTCTTGGAACATGCAGGTCGCGTAAAGGACCTTCTGGTTCTCACTACATCTGCTAATGGAGAGAACTGTCTCCATCTTGTCAATCCAGTTGTAGAGCCCAATGGCCCCTTCGGTACCCTTGAATGGCCAAGGCCTACAGGCCATAAATGTCTTATAGGAGCATCCTTTGTCCAAGGCTCCTGATTCGGGTTCTGGGGTCTCGTTCTGACGACCCTGACTTGATTCGGCCTTGCTGGCCTCATGTGTCGCGATCGCCTGCGCGATTATTTCCGCGAGTTCCTCGGGTGTCATGGTGATTCCCTGGCTCTAGTTGGAGGCATTCTTGCTTTAAAAGAGAATGAAAATATATTAAACTTAGCGCATGTACTCTGAGCACATAATGTTCTTATCATTATTTACTAGACACTGTGCGACCCGTGTTCCTAAGTGTGTGTATAGTTTCTTTTGAAAATATTTTCTTTGAAAAATATTTCATGCGATTCCCCAACGGTTATAGTCTAGGTTAAAACTTCTTTTCCTAGTTCGCTATAACCAGTGCTCTGATACCAATCTGTCACACCCGGCCCTGAACGGCGGAAACAGCCGGGCGCGCGCGAGTGGGGATTGATACTTAAGCACGGGCCATTGCAAACATTCAAAGATAAGATTTTCATTGCGCGTGAAATGTTTAACACAAATACATTACATAAAAACATCCAAGTATAAAAACTGTTGAAGATTTCCACGCCATATCCCCTTGCGCGGCGAGAACAATCACGCGCATCGAAGGGATAGAACTAAAATCTTCCAAAAAGCTAGTTTTAGATGTTCAGCGTGAGGTGCTCTAAGTGTGACTCCATGCGCTACCTAGTTATCTCCTGAAAGACACGTAAAACATTTGAATCAGTATAAACTGAGTGAGTTCACAAGTTTTAGTAACTTGATAAATCGTATCGCGTCATAGTCTTGGCGAAAATCATATTAAAACACATTCTGATTTCATGTCTAACATATTCTTGATACACCGTATGAAAACATAGATCTGACAACATATTTCTGTTAGGACCGTTCCGCGGGTTACGCGCGAACGTTTCTGGATAACGTACTCGTCTATGCAAAGTGGCGCTGCCACTACGAGCTAAAATAGTGTAATACCGTCCCGCGGGTTGCGCGTGGACATTTCTGAAAAGTCGTGCTCGTCCATGCAAAGTGGCGTTGCCACTACGAGCGAATAATACTGTATACCGTCCCGCGGGTTACGCGCGGACGTTGTGCCGGAAAACAAGGCGCTCGTCTGCGTAAGAGGAGCGACCTCTACGAGCGGGCTCAAACCCATAGTACTGCCCCATGACCATACTAGGCACTCGTCCATGCAAAGAGGAGCGACCCCTACGAGTGGGTGGATCAAACCAGCAGTCCCTACCCTTAGAGTTCCAATGGTAAAGTGATCACTTACTCGAATCTGGCGCACTAACAACGAAAACCATAGATAACCGTTCGCATTGCTCATCATGAAACATAATTTTAAACACATAATCGCTTGCATAGCTTGTAAGTATACCATGATAAAACATTATTTAAGTACGTGTCCCTCGCCTCGCAAACAGTTTAAAAATAGTGAAAACAGTGAAAATAGGGGCTGTGAGACTCACCTGTGGTTCTTGTTAAGGGATTAATCGAGATTCGGGTTTTCTTGGTGTTGGCCTTTGAATTGAAGGTCTAGTAACAGGATCGGAAATGAAAACAATGGATGCTTGGGAGATGATTAGTGCAAGTTTGCAGTTCTTAAGAGAGAAGTTTGAAGTGTGTTTGGGTGAAAATTTAGGTTACATATTTATAGGCAAACTCAAGGGAACACAATCCCTTGCTTTAGGGGATTGTAATCTTTTCATATCTAGGTGTAATGATGATAAAGTATGGAAATTATTATTATTTATTTAAAAGTGGAGTAGTGGATAAAAGATTTGATTTGATTTGATTTGGTCAGGACATGCAGGTCTGGGGTTGGTGAGAATAGAGTGGCTGACAGTTGACTTTTCATGTTACAGTATGCTTTTTCAGGTACTTTTGTCAGTGTACAGTAAAAAGTGGAAAATCTCTGAAACACGCTACTGTTTCCTTTTGGGCGGGAGTAATCTCCTTACATCTGGAGAATAGACTAAGTGTTCTGTGCGTATCACTTTGTGCGCATAGCTTTCTGCGTGAAGGACATTTCTTTGCTGCGGGTAGGTGCGTAACCTTCTCGCAGTTAGGGATATTGAGTTTCATTTGTAGATTCTCCAGGTGGTCTTGGTATTTCAACATAGTGATCAGTCATGTTGAAGTCAATTCCATCTTGGAGCTTCAAACAAACTAGCTCTCAATGTTCCCGCCATGCGGGGAGGTTAGTTCCCTTCCGCACGCGCATAAACGATTTAGGATGCACCCGCCTTAGCATCATGCGGGATGGTCAACCCATTAGACAACATAACGTTAAGGTACATGAAAACATAAAGCCAAAACATTCGCATGGCGCATATAACATATGCCCACGCTGGTTCTTAACATGGTGCGCTCGCGCAGGGCGCACATAATATGCCCGCGCTGACTAACATGGCGCGCTCGCGCAGGGCGCACATAACAAATGCACGCGCTGACTAACATGGCGCGCTCGCGCAGGGCGCACATAACAAATGCACGCGCTGACTAACATGGCGCGCTCGCGCAGGGCGCACATAACAAATGCACGCGCTGACTAACATGGCGCGCTCGCGCAGGGCGCACATAACAAATGCACGCGCTGACTAACATGGCGCGCTCGCGCAGGGCGCACATAACAAATGCACGCGTTGACTAACATGGCGCGCTCGCGCAAGGCGCATATAACATAATTACCTAATATTTAGGTTGATTACTTGGTTTAAGGGATTGAGAATTTACCGGGTGTCACAGTGTGTGTATATACATACATACTCATATATAGTGTATTTGTTGTTAGATTTTTCTTTTTTTTTTAAATAAGGTATTTTCAACAAAGCATGCCACATCAGCAAAAACATGTAAAGACAGCAAAAAACTAACGGAGTTAGAGTCCGTTAAGTTCAGGAGTGATATAAGAAAATAAGTTACAAGTTGGAATTGGTGGAAGACAACTCGTTAGTTAAAAGTGTCATCGTCCAATAAGTGAAAGTTTGAAGTAGTAAAAACCAATATCCCATATTCAAATACAAAACATGAGTTTTAACTTTTAACATCTAATTTCTGGCTCTTAAATCTTCCACTCACCTTCTTGATTGCAATGCTTCAAAGTATTCACCATATATAATTCACTAGCAAAGTTAAGTCGTAAGTGTATACATCGAGTTAAACTCAAAACCAATCCAAAACATTCTAAGAACAAAAATCTATTTAAACAATATTTAATAACTATACATGTGAAATTTGATAGCCGAAAGATCACACTATTGTTTAACTGATTTTAAAGCCGTGTGGTTTTGTGAAAGAACACAAATCTCCAAATACAAACCATTTCAATGTATTTTACATAATCACGTTACTTCAAAAAAACCGAGTTGTCCAAGAAATGTATACAACTATGTAACCAAATTTCACATGCCATCATAATCATCATCGTACTCAGTATATCCCACCAATAGCAAAGCTATGGTAGGGTCTGAGGAGGGTAAGATGTAGACAGCCTTACCTCTACCCCATAGGGATAGAGGTTCCATGGCTAGGATGTTCATGTTTACTAGTTTGATATTTTCGTGGACCTTAAAAGTTTGGTTAGTTTGACCAAAACACTACAATCGTTCGTTCTAAAATTTCCTCTTCTTTTGTAAGTGTACCGTCTAATTAAGTTTACACAACACAAAAAAGTATCACCAATGGTCAAATCCGTCGTCGTTTCGTTGATAAAGGTGGTTACTGAGGGAGATTCGTTGGTGCCAGGCCGTCGGAAATATGGCCATGTCAACTCTGTCATATTGGAGTATTGCAACAACGATGTGATAATCACACTATTGTTTAACTGATTTTAAAGCCGTGTGGTTTTGTGAAAGAACACAAATCTCCAAATACAAACCATTTCAATGTATTTTACATAATCACGTTACTTCAAAAAAACCGAGTTGTCCAAGAAATGTATACAACTATGTAACCAAATTTCACATGTCATCATCATCATCATCGTACTCAGTATATCCCACCAATAGCAAAGCTATGGTAGGGTCTGAGGAGGGTAAGATGTAGACAGCCTTACCTCTACCCCATAGGGATAGAGAGGTTGCTTCCGGTGAGACCCCCGGCCTCGATAGTAGTTTTGCATCAAGCCTTGGACATAAAGCACATATGACTCAATCATCTTACCCTCCGCTTCTTTTGTAAGCATTTAAACAATGCTTTGTTTCACATATATTTAATAACAATACATGTGAAACAATATTTAATAACTATACGCTTTTTGCTGAGGAGGGCAAAAGTGAAATTGCACTAATTTTGACGTTATTTTACTAATCTCGTGAAAATAACGTTAAAAGTGACGGAAGGTTAATCAGGCATCATGTGGTGGCGTTGATAGCCGAAAGACGAGGGTACATGCACCAATCAGCCGGTATTCCGATGATTGAGTGCTATGTGCTTTATGTCCAAGGCTTGATGCAAAACTACTATCGAGCCGGGGGTCTCACCGGAAGCAACCTCTCTATCCCTATGGGGTAGAGGTAAGGCTGTCTACATCTTACCCTCCTCAGACCCTACCATAGTTTTGCTATTGGTGGGATATACTGAGTACGATGATGATGATGATGATGATGATGACATGTGAAATTTGGTTACATAGTTGTATACATTTCTTGGACAACTCGGTTTTTTTGAAGTAACGTGATTATGTAAAATACATTGAAATGGTTTGTATTTGGAGATTTGTGTTCTTTCACAAAACCACACGGCTTTAAAATCAGTTAAACAATAGTGTGATTATCACATCGTTGTTGCAATACTCCAATATGACAGAGTTGACATGGCCATATTTCCGACGGCCTGGCACCAACGAATCTCCCTCAGTAACCACCTTTATCAACGAAACGACGACGGATTTGACCATTGGTGATACTTTTTTGTGTTGTGTAAACTTAATTAGACGGTACACTTACAAAAGAAGAGGAAATTTTAGAACGAACAATTGTAGTGTTTTGGTCAAACTAACCAAACTTTTAAGGTCCACGAAAATATCAAACTAGTAAACATGAGCATCCTAGCCATCTTTTTGGTCTAGCAAAAAACGTAACGAATAATTAATTTACAAAAAAATCTGAATCAAAATTCAAAAACCAGGACTCACTTTTGTTGGTTTGTTACTTTGTTATTCTATTTATTTAGTTACACGTAAATAATTACCACCAATCCTAATTATTTTCAAAATTAGGCCAAAGATGCCTTCAATAACAAGAAACATATTCATCAAGATTCCTAGAACTACTAGCATCTTTAGACTTTATTACCAATTCAAGAATCTGATTCCATCTGCAACTTCATAAAGAAATAGTTTTCTATACTTTTAACGCGGGACAGAGAGTCGAATACAACCCAAACACAATAGACAAACAAGTTAGATGTGTGATCAGAATCGTTTATGGACGCTTTTATGAAAATTTCCAAACCTTTTTGACATTTTTATTTCTTTTTTGCTTGCAAGAGAAGGATTTTGTGGAATATTTCATGTGACACTCCCTTTAAATGGCCATGCTGCATCTCAACTCTAAACACATTGAAAAACCATCATATGGCGAAAAACAAAAGTAGCCAAAACCGTCCTTGTGAAAAGATACGTAAAGCTACATTTGGTAGGTTTCATCGCGGTGATCCTTCAATGCCATCTAAAGCTAGGGTTTCCTACACGCAACCAATGTCTCACTGGATCCCAATCGAGTATGTTCCTCCCTCGGATGTCAAGTCTGTTAAAAACGTTCATTTTACATCAGAGGATGTCCCAAAGAACGAAAATTTTGGTGGTGGGCGCAAAAAGTTGGTTGATCAGAAGACTTTTGGTGAATCAAGGTTTGATAGTTTTATTAATCGTACGAGGATGAAAATGAGTGCTCCTTCGGATGTTGGTGTTAAGAAGACGGTCAGTAGGCATGATACAGCTTTCAATGATATGGTGTCGGGTTTTATCGATCGGACAAACTTAAGTTCCTAGCTACATCTAGTATGGGTGCTGATGAGGAATATGGCTCGTTCAAGTGACATTATCACTTTGGTTTGAAACAAAAGTTGCTTGTAATTTATTTGATTTGATATCATGTTATCTTTATGTGTTTAAACAAATAAAAGTTAATTTTTATTGTTAATAGTGAACTTTGTTATTACTCGAGTCATTGTTAGTTTCATGGGAGGCTTGGAGGGTGTGCGAGCGCACCATCGGCCAGGGCACATAAGTTTCATGGGCACAAACTTTTTTATACACATTACATATATATGTTTTTTGGTGTTAAAAATAAGGTTATTCGCAATAGTTTATGAGATAATTGCATGCTTAGAATAGTTTCTGTTTATAGTAGATCAGTCGATAATAGTTTCATCCATGCACATTAGCCAATAAAAATTTTTCGTTAAGACCTACATGCCATTTTATTTTGGCTCGGCCGAAGTGTTTCGATTCTCGGAGACGGCCCTGGTTAGTTTAGTGGTTATTTAACACTCATACCTTTTAAAATATACTAGACGGGTGCCCGCGCGATGAAGCGGGTGTTTGAACCTGTTAATCACGTAACAAATATAAATGTCTATGGTTCGGTTAAAACCTTGAAATCGTTTAAACCGGTCATTGGTTTGCCTTCTTTTTTTACTTTCGGTTTGTTGGTCAGTTTCAAAATTTTTAAAATATAGTGAATGGTTGGTTCGCGGTTTATACTGGCAACTGAAACCAGACCAGACTATAAATGTTGAATGCATTTTAATATTTTTTATTATTAATCATTAGATATGTTTTGTAATATATATTAGATATAGTTAAAATTTTATTGAACATAATCTTTTTATTACAAATAACTTGGCTATACAACTTTAAATTAACTTAATTGCAATATGATTCCTTTTGTAATCTTTGTTGTTATTATTTCACGTCCTAGACTTCCATTAATATTTACCATTTATGTGGCTAAAATTATCATTTTTTATTTATGATCATATCAAGTATCATATTATGTTGGTTTTTAGTTAAAATTGATGATGCATTTAAATTATTAATTATTCAAAACTAAATTTATTATTAAAGTTTAAACTGTAAAACCAAACTGGAACCAGACCGTTAGTAACGATTCGGTTTCAACTTTCAATGGTTGAGTTTGGTTTTGGACGACAAAAAATCAGTGTTAACGGCTGGACTCACAAGATTAACTTAAAAACCATAAAAACCAACACTGAATACCCCTACGTAACATATTAATTTATTTAAAATGAAAAAAATTACAACAATATCATCTCCAAATTAAAGAGAATAAAATGCTCGTTTTTATGGTGCAATTTTTTTATATAAATATTAACGTATGAAAAGGCTATAGTCGTTTAAAAATCATAGGTGAGAAGTTAGTTTACAAATTAAATTAAAAATATAATATGGTTAAAGATGAGGGACCAAACTTGTAAGTTGAATGGATTGTGTTTAAAAGACATGTTTACCCTTACTAACACATGTACCTCATGCTTTGAATGTTATAAATTACTTAAAAATGGGTATCTTAATTTGTCCTTGTTTGGAGTATTATATATAGTATAGATATGACAATATTAGTTTGTAGATGAATATTTACAAATGGTCCCAAAAAATGGAAAACTAATATATAACGGAAGGCTAGCTTCATAAAGGAATTACCTTTACGACAATCCAACTAGTTCATGAATATACACCCAGTTGACCCTCCTTGCCGCTGGCTCTTTACCCCTTCTTTGCTGCTCGCCAAAACAACGGTACAAGGTCGTTGCTTCCTAAAAACCTGGTTCAAAAGAAGATTATTCACCTTGATTGTAATGCGTTTAAAAGTATACACCATAATACATTAGCAAAAGTCATAAGTGTAGAAAGAGTTAAAACTCCAAACCAAAGCAAGCCAAAATCATTTTGAGAACAAAAATCTATTTAAACAATACTCATAACTATGTGAAATTTCGTTACATAGTTGTAAATCTCTCGGACAATTCGGGTTTTCTTTAGTAAACACGACTATGTAAAACACATTGACATGGTTTGGTGACTTTTATGTTAGATTTGGGTTCTTTTCACAAAACTTCACAACTATGTAAAACCGGTTACATAACCTTGTGATTTTCACATGCTTGTTGCACTATTTCCGTCTGAATGAGTTTTATTTCTGATGGAAAATTTAGAAAAGGTGAATGGAAACTAATTATTGTAATAATAATATAAATCTCTTGGTTTGGTGGAACTCATAAGTAAAGTGGCTTGATGACACTTAATAAATTTTATTATAGCATTAAGTCACTAATTAAATGAGACACTTGTTTTCTTTCAACTATTGTATATATTAGTAGGCTTCGTGCCTCTTTAGTAGAGAGAAGAAGGGTGTTCACTTAAAAATCCATATGGTTAGAGAGGAGTATTCTCTACTTGACTCATTCACCACATTATTCTAACCTATTCATTTTCAAGAACACCAATATACCCGATGAAACCTTGGGCGTGTAGCCTTTTCCGGCAGTACATACTGCTTCGGCTGTTGTACCCTGGGAGACGACGGACTCTTTAGTAGAGACCCGGAATCTGTTTTAAGGGAAGCGTATTGAATATGTGCCTCAACCAACGCTCAGTATATGTCACACCCCAATCTACGGCGGAAATGCCGGGGCGCGAACTGATTGTCACAGCTCACAAGGTTACTATCATGCAACATTATAAGTTTCAATATCTATTTAATAATTTCAAATAAAACAATTACAGTTAAGTACATCAAGTATAACGAAATTACAACAATGATTAATTAAGTTTGTATCATAAAAAGCATCTCTACGTGATCTTCATCTTGCTAAACAACCAAGCTGATAACCTGCAAATGCGTATAAAATATATTTTTTTTATCAACAACACATGTTGAGTGAGTAGAACACCAGTTTAAGACACAACAGTAATAGTATATATAATATATAAAAGAAAGATACAAACTGTTCATGTGAGATAAACAGTTAAACCATAGCACATACACAAACAATCAAACACAAAGAAAGGGCTAAACCGTTGCCATGTGAATGGGCATTGGTTACCAAAAAATGAGGTACTACGACGGTCATATGATCATACTAGACTGAGAATATGTTGGACCTCTCCGAATGCGGTTCAAATAAAGCAAGTAAGCAAATAGCAAGTTAGGCATAAACTGATATACACACAAGGATTAAACAGTTGCGGTTTTTGAATACTAGATAATAGATAAGTATTGTAAATACGCATATGTCCCCAAAACGGTTACAAATGAGTTAAAAAGGGGGAGTGATTACCCACCTGATCGGATAACGAAAATAAAAATGATGATGTGAGAAAGATGAACCCTTCGGAATATACCGTCAATGATTCCTAGTTAAATAATATAATATTAAATTAATTATAAAAAATATAACATGATATAATGAATTAAGATTTCGACGCGACTTGAGATATGTTTTGGCAATGGTTATTGATTTAACGATTGAACACTACGGTTATTGTTATTGTGAAATCATTAGTTTAAATAAATAAATATGAGTTGAATGACTATATAATTATTAAAATAATACTTAACTAAATATAACGCAACTATAAGCGAAGAGCTATTTTTATAAATACATTTAAAATCCGATTGTTACCATTTTTAAATAATGATACATTTTGTTATTAATATATTCATAATACATTCATTTATATAATTATATATATATATACATATATACACGAAAATTTAACGATATTTAGCGACAAACACGTAAGCTTCAGTATGTCGGTTTAATAAAATAATGTTTATATAATAATTAATATAATTTATCATTTATTAAAATTAATTATAATAATTAATCAAAAAAACTAATAAGAAAATAAAACCAAAGAAATCAGGGAGCCGGGTTCGAACCCGCGACCCCCAGATCCCAACATGCTATCCAAACCAACTGGACCAACTGTTTTATTAAGTAATGAATGTAAAAGATTTATTATACGCATACATAAAAAAACCCCAATCTTATAAACCCTAGTTTTTGCAATTGTTCAATCCCGTTTATGTTGGTTGAATTAATGATACGGTTAATACAATACAGAATGAAACGAACTGGGATCATAAATAAATTACCTTATAGCGTTACGAATTGGAGGTAAACAGAGGCTAAACCCGTCGGCCATATACGCAACTTAGAACAGGTATAAACGAGCTGGTATAACGAAATTCAATTTGGGGGTTTTGTTGGCGATCGTTTGAGGATAGTATGTTTAGTATTAATTGAATTAATATGCTCGATTACGTGAATATTCTGAGACGGGTCTGAGTCGTCCAATAAAATAAGAAATATGAATATGTTTGATTGAGTTAACATAATTATGAACGTCGATGGGGGGTCGAAATACGCGTATAAACGATTCACAATAACAGCTTCCATGTTTAGGCCGAAGATTAAGGTGCAAGATACAATCTGGGTAAAAGGGTATACAATATGGGTGATGTGCTAAAAGTAGTTAATTAATTATTAACTAAAATTATACTAATCTAGACACTAAGTAATACTCTAGACCCTTAAACGTAACTAAAACTACAAACCGGCAGGTGAACCGGTCGACTCTAATACAACTAAGTAAGTCCGGATATCGAACCCACGAGACTCTTTAAATTACGAAACTAGCAAATTAGACTCAATTACAAGACACGACTATTTGTTAATAATATTTGAGGGGGATTTTAAAACTAATTAATTAAAACTCTAATAATAATTAACTAATGATTACTTTAATTAAACTATTAATAAAGTAATTAATTTAATAATAAACCAAACCCTAATTATTTAAATAATAATAAAACATAATCATTACTTATTAATTAATTAATAAAACTTAAACCTAATTTAATTTTAACTAATAAACAATTTATAAAACTTAGATTAATTCAGATGATTAAAATAACTACCCAGGCTAGAATCCCCAAAGTTGCGGTTATTAATTTAAATGGAAAAACGCAAGTTATGGAACCGGGATCATAAAATAGACCCTTGACAGAAAACCCGAACAAGACCCTTGAACTTCAAGAAGACGCCTATGGATTTCTAACAAGTTTTAAGACTAATCAGTTTTATGGATTAAACTTCCTTACGGTTATTTAATGCTTATGTCTAAGTATCTTTATGACGAAAACCTACCTTACAACGCGGAATTCAAAAGATAGCAAAGCAGATTCAATTAATTTAATAGACTAAGCTGACAATCAAATCTAGACGGACTCCTTACGAAGAACTAAATCTAGCAATCCCGACAAGCAAAGATCTAGCAACAACCTATCACCTTACAACTTTCTAGGCTGACAGTTCACTTTTATCTTTTTACTTGATTTTATTGTTTCTATGATTTTAATCGATATTAATCACAAACTAGTCAAGAACACACAGTAAATGACCTAACAAAACCCTATCCTATGAAACAATCAACAAGGGCAATGTGAAACAATAAATTCAAGTAAAAAAACCAAACAATCAAACACATCAATTAAATCAAACTCAACAGTTTACTTAAAACATAACATCCGTAACGAAACGAAATCCAAATAAAATCAAACCGAACTAAGGTTCATCGTGACCTAGGTAGCTTATAAAGTTTAGCCTAGCATCATAAAGTCTAAATCAAACAAAACATATAATAACGAAAACATGATGAAAATATAATAAACGGGGAATCGAAGATGATAAAACCCGAATACTCGAATGTGAACGTGTAGCTCTTCACCGGATGTTCTCTCGCCTTCAAAATCACCAACAAACGCGAAATATGGCTCCAAAGTCTCTCCAAAATCGGCCAAGGGTTTCAGCTTATGTCAGGTTTAAGTTAAATATGTTTAAATAACCAAAACAAGGCCCGACATTAAGCGAAAACAAAATTAATTAAGGCCAGTGTTGCCTAGGCGCCGTGTGGAGGGCATTTGGCCTTCCCCCTTCGCGCGGCGCAGCGTGCTTCTCCATGGGGGCCGGTCAGACCGGCCCGGTCTGATCGGTTCTCTAGTCTGACTCTTCCTGACGCGTTCCGGATCTCCGTTTCGGCTTGTTTTAGCTTGTTTTTCGCCCTTTTTAATTACGATCAAATCCCGGAACCTATGACACACAAAAACGTTAGTAGTATACAAATCTTGACTAAAAACGAACAAAAACAATTAAAATATTAAATAAAATAAACAAGGGAAACATATATATTTAGCATTATATCAATGGGTCAATGGTTTGGGTAATGGATCCAGGCAGATGGGTTATTGGATCTTCATACATTAAATTGCAATTTAGTCCTTGTAGATTGAGGATTGAAACATTTTAAGGTAATAGCCTTCCCCCTTCGCGCGACGCGCCGTGCTTCTCCATGGGGCCGGTCAGACCGGCCCGGTCTGATCGGTTCTCTGTTCTGACTTTTCCTGACTTGTTCCAGATCTCCGTTTTGTCTCGTTTTAGCTCGTTTTTCGCTCTTTTTAATCACGATCAAATCCCGGAACTTACGACACACAAAAACGTTAGTAGTATACAAATCTTGACTAAAAACGAACAAAAACAATTAAAATATTAAATAAAATAAACAAGGGAAACATATATATTTAGCATTATATCAAATATCCCCACACTTATTCTTTTTTCGTCCCTGAAAAAGTTTGATGCAGTTGGATCAGAATCGGAAAATTACAGTCTAACAAACATATAGGTTAATTTTTAAAGCTCAGAAAAAACGTAAAAACCGCGATCACCGATATTGTTGTCCACTTAAACCCATGCCTTAATCTTTACCGGGACAAATATAATCCGACAATTTTTTACTTAGTGGTTTACACAGTTAATACCCGCTTATTTTCAGCTTTTACCGGACCAGACCATCCCTACTTGACTTAAACCTCAAAATTAGCAGATTTAAAACTTTTTTGTTACTCTATTTTTTCATGAATAGTTAAGACGATCAAGGGTATTGTTTATCCACCTAAGCTTAAGGATCAAAGTCTACCAAGCAGCCATTAGATATTATTAGGGTTAAATTATTTTATAGCTAGTGTTCCCCACAACATGACATACCCCCGTTATCAAGCAATACATCGAACCATTACCATATGTGAGTATGCAAAATTTCATATGTAGGGCTTACATGTGGCGTGTCCTTTGTGGTCCGTTTCTTAATGGTAATGGGGCGCGAGCAAGGGGACCCCACATGGCTAACAGCGTGGATGATCAAGTCTGTAATGCATTTGTACGTTTGTACTTTTTTTGTGATCATGTTTAAAGACTTAAGTGGCAGAAAACTGCGGGTTTGCTCTTTTTTAGCTTTATTTTAAATATTCACAACCCCATTTGAAATTGTGAATACCCAGTTGAATAGTCGGCATACAGACCCATGGTCTCCGGACCCGGGGCATCCCATCAATACAAGATTTAAGGTTATAAAACCATACGCCAATGATGTGTAAAACACTAAAGCTAGCAGTTTAAGATTTATATCACAAGCTACACGGCATACTCTAACGTTAAATCTACCCAAGCATCATATGATAACATATTCAATTTTTTTAAACTTTTCAAACTTTATAATATTTTCCACTTTTCATACCAAGAATTGAGGCTTGAGTATGGCCCGACCTTTCATTACTTATCTTACATGGATAAAACGCTTTACCCACAAGAGATTTCCGACCCATTTTATCAAATTGCCCTTTCATTCTCAAGGCTGAGCCTACCGACACATCCCAAGTTAAGTGCGTTTTCTTTTATTTATCTCATATTATTAGTAGTTTGAAAAACCAATTTTCGATAAATATCATCATCTCCCACTTTAACGCAAAAAATTTATATTCAAGAGACATTTTTAAAGCATTTTGTCAAATTTGTTTTTTCTCTTTTTTTATAATTTTTTTATTTATTTTATTTTTTTTAAACATAAACTCAATTTAAACTACGACTCAAATATCCTATCCCCACACTTAAGTTTTGCATTGTCCTCAATGCAAGGATAAGGACGACTTAAAACCAAAATAAAAATAAAATTAAAATAAAGTCGGACTACAAAAAATTAAAAACCTAAAAAATAAAAACAAAAATAAAATAAATAAAATTAATAAGCTAGAAAATGGAAAAGACTTAGCTGGTAATATGCGCATGAAACATGATGCTAGAGTCTTCTTCTATTAATGCCATCCAACTACGAACGTGCTCAGCAAATAGTACCTCCTTCCCTCATCCACGAACGTAAGCGGAAAAAAGTCAATATCTAAAAATATATCTTATCAAATTGATAGATATTAAAACCTTTAAACTATTTCACCAACCAACAAATATATAAAACATGAATAATTCGAAGCAAATAAATAAACATGAAGTATACGGCTCCACTGCTCCATCATCCCCACACTTGTTTTTTCATTAAATTCTTCCTTGGGGATCGTCTCTAGCTCAATATTTCTTCAAACTAGCAAAACTTAAAAAAACAAAAACAAAGACGAACTACAAAAAACTTCGTTAGTGACACGATTAAATATACAAACTCCACGAAACCTCCCCACACTTGAACTTAATCAGGAGGTTTCTCCTTAATCTGGACCCTATCTTTCCACCCGGAATTTATCAAACAGTAATATATCAATGATGGAACCGCAAAATATTAAATTAGAATTAAAAATCAGTAACGGGTCAGACCACCTATATTTAAACTTACCTGGAAAAAGCCGAATGCGTTGTATGTATCAAGAAGACTGGTCGTGTTTGACTTTTAATGGCTTTTTCAGTCCCGTAAACCATCTTCTAAAGTATACGCAACTTCGGTTCTCAGGTAAACTATCATCCTCGGCCTTATCCCGTGGTTTTGATTCCCGATCATCATTCAAAACACAGTCCACGGGCCGGCAATGCTGTTCTTCCTCCAACACCGCATCCTCATCTACACTGTCCTCTACAAGTAGGGCCTCGAAAAACGCAACATCCCCATCAACATCCAATGTACCCCCATCGTCATACTCTAACAATCCATCCAACTCCAGATCAAGGAATTCATCTTCCTCACTCAATTCATTCACAACCTTTTCCTCAACGCCAAACATCAACTCAAGTGAATCCCCCAAATCCACGACATCCTCTATCTCTTCTTTCTTCACTAACGACCTCTGACAAACAATCCACTCTTCTTCATTTATTTCATCATCAGAGTCACTGTAACAACCTGCAAAATCAACAACGCATACATGTGTGGCCTGAGGTGGAACTTTATCAGCCACTCGTGTCTCCGTATCTGGAATGTTCTCCTCTGAATCATCTATATACTCCATGATTGGCACTTTCCCTTCTTCTGGAAACATCGGGAACAACTCGCCCAACCGATTTATGTATCCCAAATAGTTGCCTTCCACATCATACTTATAACCAGGTGTCGGTTGTTCCTCCAGCTACACACTCTCTTCTTTGGTTTCTCGAATAAGTTCGCTATCTGACTCGTACACGCATTGGGAGATCTGCTTTGACCCTTCTTCCACCTTTGTCGGTATTCCAGAGATTTCTTTAACTGCATATTGGAGACCTGCAAAAACAGATAGTTGATTTCTTAGCATAGCATCATGTTCAGCTAATGTTTGTTGGTATTGGGTATCCTTCTCTAATAGTCGGGTCAACAACTCCTCGATCTTATTCAAATACTCCTCAGAACCCCTGTTCGGGCTGCTTTTGGAATGTTGACCATCATCTTGCCCTTGTTTGTATTGATATCCTCGATCCGGTTCGTTATAAAAATATGACAGGACCCTGTGAAAGATAAGATTGTTGTTGCGCATAGGGGTTAGTACAATAATATGAACATCTATGAGTTAAGTAAAGACCACCACACGTATCACAATTAGGGTGAGCACTATAGTATGGACATTTAATGGTAAAGTGAGGACCGTCACAAATTTCACACATAATTACAAGAATTTAAATAAGCAAAAGACACAGACAATTAGACACCTACGACTTAAAGCAAAAAAATAAATACGTAAAAATTTAATTAACTAAAACCCTAAAAACTCAAAAGCAAAATAATAATAATAATAATAATAATAATAATAGCAGCACGTATATAGCAAGTAAGTTCAATCAGAGCTAATAACGCAATCGCCAAGAGTCCCCGACAACGGCGCCAAAAACTTGATGTGCTAAAAGTAGTCAATTAATTATTAACAAAAATTATACTAATCTAGACACTAAGTAATACTCTAGACCCTTAAACGTAACTAAAACTACTAACCGGCAAGTGAACCGGTCGACTCTAGTACAACTAAGTGAGTCCGGATATCGAACCACGAGATTCTGTAAATTATGAAACTAGCAAATTAGACTCAATTACAAGACACGACTATATATTAATAATATTTGAGGGGGATTTTAAAACTAATTAATTAAAACTCTAATAATAATTAACTAATGATTACTTTAATTAAACTATTAATAAACTAATTAATATAATAATAAACCAAACCCTAATTATTTAAATAATAATAAAACATAATCATTACTTATTAATTAATCAATAAAACTTAAACCTAATTTAATTTTAACTAATAAACAATTTATAAAACTTGGATTAATTCAGATGATTAAAATAACTACCCAGGCCAGAATCCTCAAAGTTGCGGTTATTAATTTAAATGGAAAAACGCAAGTTATGGAACCGGGATCATAAAATAGACCCTTGACAGAAAACCCGAACAGGACCCTTGAACTTCAAGAAGACGCCTATGGATTTCTAACAAGTTTTAAGACTAAACCGTTTTATGGATTAAACTTCCTTACGGTTATTTAATCGCTTATGTCTAAGTATCTTTATGACGAAAACCTACCTTACAACGCGGAATTCAAAAGATAGCAAAGCAGATTCAATTAATTTAATAGACTAAGCTGATAATCAAATCTAGACGAACTCCTTACGAAGAACTAAATCTAGCATTCCCAACAAGCAAAGATCTATCAACAACCTATCACCTTACAACTTTCTAGGCTGCCAGTTCACTTTTATCTATTTACTTGATTTTATTGTTTCTATGATTTTAATCGATATTAATCACAAACTAGTCAAGAACACACAGTAAATGACCTAACAAAACCCTATCCAATGAAACAATCAACGAGGGCAATGTGAAACAATAAATTCAAGTAAACAAAACTAAGCAATCAAACGCATCAATTAAATCAAACTCAACAGTTTACTTAAAACATAACATCTGTAACGAAACGAAATACAAATAAAATCAAACCGAATTAAGGTTCATCGCGACCTAAGTAGCTTATAAAGTTTAGCCTAGCATCATAAAGTCTAAATCAAACAAAACAAATAATAACGAAAACATGGTGAAAATATAAGAAACGGGGAATCGAAGATGATAAAACCCGAATACTCGAACGTGAACGTGTAGCTCTTCACTGGATGTTCTCTCGCCTTCAAAATCACCAACAAACGCGAAATATGGCTCCAAAGTCTCTCCAAAATCGGCCAAGGGTTTCAGCTTATGTCAGGTTTAAGTTAAATATGTTTAAATAACCAAAACAAGGCCCGACATTAAGCGAAAACAAAATTAATTAAGGCCAGTGTTGCCTAGGCGCCGTGTGGAGGGCATTTGGCCTTCCCCCTTCGCGCGGCGCAGCGTGCTTCTCCATGGGGGCCGGTCAGACCGGCCCGGTCTGATCGGTTCTCTAGTCTGACTCTTCCTGACGCGTTCCGGATCTCCGTTTCGGCTTGTTTTAGCTTGTTTTTCGCCCTTTTTAATCACGATCAAATCCCGGAACCTATGACACACAAAAACGTTAGTAGTATACAAATCTTGACTAAAAACGAACAAAAACAATTAAAATATTAAATAAAATAAACAAGGGAAACATATATATTTAGCATTATATCAATGGGTCAATGGTTTGGGTAATGGATCCAGGCAGATGGGTTATTGGATCTTCATACATTAAATTGCAATTTAGTCCTTGTAGATTGAGGATTGAAACATTTTAAGGTAATAGTCTTAGTTTGGGTTAAAAATGCCATAATGTGAAAGTTATAAATATATAATATATAAATGATTAAAGTATAATATAATAATAATAATTAATTAACTCGATATTTTATTCGATTGAATAACCCAAACGTAAAAGCATGTCGGGCAACGGATATAAAACGTTAGTTTGAAAACCCGAGTTGTTACAGTATATATTATTATGTTCATGTTTTGTTGCAGCCAATAGAGTTGGGTCAAGAATAAGAATCTGTAGCCACACCAACAAAAAAAAAGCTAAGGCTAACGTGAAGATACTCAACGTGTGGAAGACTCGAGTCAAGAAGTTTCTGGTGAAGTTCTTACCATGACATCGACATGAATCTATATAAATTGTTCTCTATATTTATTTTATTTTATCACTTTAAATATTATTGTCACTCATGTCCTACAATATTAAAACATAATTCTTGAGATTGTTGCTACAATCTAAAAACCTTATATATAAGGATTTTGGGTTCACGAAATGGTTTGAAATAAAAATATTTTAAATATTTATAATCTTATAAATATTTTATTTAGGGAAATATGCGCGTAGTACAACTTGGTGTGTTTGGATTTTAGAGATCATGATGCAATCTTAAATCCTATACTGTGTTACAAAACGTAATATTTGATCAACTGTTTGGTTTTTAGAAAACGATTTGTGTAATCGTTTGTATTCTAACTATAGTGTCAGAACTGATCTTGGAAAACCGTTGGGATTTTATTAGTTTTGTTTAACGATTTTTGCAATCGTTTGTGTCTAACAATTGTGTTAGAAATGGTTTTTAGTAAACCATTCGTTTCTTGTAAACGTTAAATATCTAACATGCGTGTAAGATACGATTTATTTATAACGTTTTGTGTAAACGTTAATTTTCTAATGGACGTGTTAGAAAATATTGTAGTGAGACGTACATGTGTGTTTTGGTGAAAAAGTGCACAAAAGATTCCACGTGTGTCTGTTCATATTCCTCACATTAACTTATTAATATTTCAAGCATTGACTTAATGTTATTGGAGCAATCTTTGAGCTATACATTAGAAAACCAACAATTTAAAAGGTTTTGTCATAATGTTTAATGGTTCATGTATGCATTGTCTTTTCTCTAACGTACGCGTTTGAATTGTTTAAGTTCTAACATGTTTGTTGGAAATTGTTTATTTTATAAACCATACTGGAAATTGTTCTAACATGTTTGTTGGAAATTGTTTATTTTATGAACCAGTAACGAATTAGAAGTTTAACGGAATGACAAGAACAGTCCCTGGACTTATAAAAGAATGGTTTAATTACAAAGAAGCCCTTGAACTTTTAAGTTAGCAAATTTAATAATGATTCAAAATGCTAATGGAAAATGTGATAAGACAGTTAATAGAAATAAAGAAGCCCTCGACCCCAGCCAGGGGCTCTGCCCCTTGGACCCTGCTAGGGGCTGCCGCCCCTAGACCTCGCTGCCAGGGGCGCTGCCCCCGGACCCCTGTTCGTTGTGGGTTATAATTAGACTAGGAGCGCGAGATGAGTAGTGATAGTTAACTGATGCATGTAATTATTATACAGTTAGCCGCGCACAGCTAAAGAAGGGAATAACTATTAACGGCGAACGTAACCGACTTCATGTGAGTTTCTAGCCCCATTCCTTGTTATGTTTTCGGGGCTGTGTGCATACTCGATGTGATTAGTTAATACACTTATCCTAAGTGATAAGTGTATGCCATATATGTATTATGTGAAATGTATGAATGATTTCTTGTCGGTACATGAACGATCTTCGGGATTGCATGTACTGCCAGGAAATGGTTGATGTTATATGTATGTTGTAAGATGAAGAATGAATGATGTATGTATGTGTGAAACTTACAATTATGTATATAGAAAGTATGTTAAAGAGGTATGGAAAAAAGGGTACCGGACCCTAATAATATCCGAGGATGGAGGGTACCGAACCCTAATAATATCCGAAGATGAACTGTACCGGACCCTAATAATATCCAAGAATGGAGGGTACCAGACCCTAATAATGTCCGAGGATGAAGGGTGACCGGACCCTAATAATATCCGAGGATGGAGGGTACCGGACCCTAATAATATCCGAGGTATGTAGGGCGAATGCTCTTTATAACGTAAGGATAGTTATGTATGTGTATGAAAGATTGATGCACAGGTTAAGTATGTGATGCGTACCTTCGGGCACGTATATGTGTATGTAAAGTAAGTTATGTTATTAACTAGAACTCACTCGTAGCTGACTTTTAGTATGCACGCAGGCAAATAGGTTGAGGCAGCTCGCGTGATTGAAGACACATGGCATGGAATCGAAGATACTGGCATCTCGAAGAAATGTTGTGATGTTTTAAAGACTATGTTTGGATTTAAATGACTATGAATGTTTTATAAGACAAGATTTGAAGGTTATGTAATATATTATGGTTGAAGTTTTTATATTCCGCGAATGTTTTAATTAACTTTGATATTAAGAACTGTGTTTATGAGTAAATCCAACACCAAAGTAGGGCTACCGGTAACGGGGCCTTACATGAATTAATATATGTTAATGGCGTATTAACTCCTTGGAAATTTACTAAGTGTGAATTGTAACATATGAATCAATATATGGTAATGAATATTTAAATCCTTGGATATTCATCATGGAAAATTCACCGACTTAATTGAATTTAAGTAAATCTCAAGAGATTTACTATAATATGATTACAATAGTGATGGACATGTAGATGTTTTTCTACCATCATTCACTTTGTTTGAACTATGTGAAAATTTTATCTTTCATTTCGGGAGAGTATCCCAATAAATAGTTTCAAGAAACAAAAAATTGAAATGTATAATTTATTTTATGCAAATGGGAATACCAAGAGCTTGAGTGTTAATTCAATTGACTTTATCTAAACATAATGGTGATTGTAGATGAGTAACATTAATTATGATGAATGTATTCATCAAAATGATTTGGATTAAAGCTTATGTTCAAAGTCCATATAAGTAAATGATGAAGCCTTGGAGATCAAAGGAAAATAAGTTATGTTCCTTAAATGAATGATGAAGTTATGTATGCGCTATATACAATAACTTGTGAGATTTTCCTAAATATTAAGGTTTGGGGGTTGTGAATAAGTCTCATAATTTTGTCTAAACAAAGGGTTGAGTGTTTCAAAGTGATATTGTAATGGCTGTGAAGGATCAGAATGATGCATCTTCTGTTCACATGCTTAAAGTATTGTGGTCTAAAGCATGCTAGACTAATACTTGTTAATTATGGTTCTTTATAAAGACTAATTAACGCGAAATTTGAAACATCAACAACACAAGAATGAATTTGTGTATAGACAAATTTAAAGAAATTTTCATTTAATCTAAGGAAATGATATAAATTATGAGGATCTTAAGAAGACCTCAAACTCTTTAGGTATGTTCTAGATGGTGATTTATTCTAGATCTGTGATGGTTTGTTAACAACCTTATGACAAGTTTAGCTTAAAGTTTAGAAAGTGGTTGAAGCTGACACTAAGGCATGTGTTGTTAGTGCACGGTTTTGCGTCTTGAGTCTTTGTAATTATCGTTAACGTTTTTTTTATGTTTAATGTAATAAACAATTAATTTATTTTCTAGTTCGTTAATGTAATGTCTAGTTCGCTAAGGATGTTTAGCGAACTAAGACTTAGGTTATTTATAACTCCTGATTCGTTAAGGGATGTTAACGAACCAGGGGGTGATTCGTTAAGTTATTTTGTTTATTAATGTATGTAACGAAGTAGCGTCTGGTTCGCTAGGGGATGTTAGCGAACCAGACCTATCTTCTATATATAGTGAACACTGTTCACATTTAATGTTAAGTTTTGGAGAGTTAATTAACAAACCCTGTCCGAATCCTCTCTCGATCTTCATCCTAATATTATACAATCACTAATACATACATACTGATAATACATAAACATATATATAACACTTAATCATACGTAATTATGAGCTAGATCTATAGTTAAGGTATTAATCGTTTATTCACAGATCTGAGATCTGTTATTGTTATTGGATTGATACACCCGGGATCCAACAAGTGGTATCAGAGCATTCGGGGCTCAATTACACTTGATTTGGTGTTTATTTAGAGTATTGATTGGTTAATTAGTTTTACATATCGATAGTGTTCTGTTTTGGTTGAATTTGGACTAATTTAAAGGATAATTGAATGAATTATGGATGGTTTGGATTGAATTTGAGTTGATATGAGTATTAGTAAGGTATTGTGAGTGGAATTGAGGTTTGGATTGATTTCGGATTGATTCGGTATTGGTTTGGTTTGTGGCCGAAACAGGGTCAGTGTTTTGGCAAAATTGAATTGGTTATCGGAGATAATCGGTTACGAGGTTTGGTGTATTGGTTTCTCAATAGTATTACGAGTGTTTTGGTTGGTTATTTGTGTGATTTGGTTTAGAATTGAGATAGTATTACAGATTTTATGCTTCTGGGTTTCTGGGTTTGGTGTTCATCATTTCTAGATTTCTGGAAATTTTGGTTGAAGATTTGAAGATTCAAAGATAAACATGATTCGCTACGTTGATTCGCTATCCTGTTCACTTTGATTCGTTCATTAAGTTCGTCAATTCGTTATTCATTTCAAGTAATTCGCTAGCCAGTTTGCTATAATAGTTGATTCGTGTTATCTAATTCTTCATTTGGGTTAACTGATTCGTGTGACACGCGTCCACTTTGGGATTTGTGTCATAAAAACCTTTGCCACGTGGCATAAGGTGTCAGAGTTTGTTACAAATGGTTGTAACAACCTGATTCGTTATAGTTGATTCGCTAATCAACTGTAGCTGATTCGTTATCTATTTCTCTAAGTTTTTCTTAGTGATTCGTTACTGAATACTTTCTAATTCGTTAAGTTTTTCTTATCAATTTGCTACCTAATTCGTTAGTTTGACTATCTGATTCGTTAGATTTATTCGTTAAACTCAATCGTGATTTGCTGTTTGATCAATCTTAGCTTCGTTAAGATTTGATTCGTTAATCTACTGTTCACAGTTCGCTACAACTGTTTACAGTTCGTTACAATTCTCATTCGTTAATCGTATTCTCTGATTGATTCGTTACACCCTAAAATTTTGGAAACTTTTCAAAAAAGGCCGGTATGTATGCATTAGCGTCTCAAAACATGTTGATGCAACAAATGTTGCAACTTGATACCGAGATAGGTTCACATTCGAAATGTCCAAGATTTATGAAGTTCAGTGACTTTGCTAAATGGGAACCTCGGTTTTTGCTCATCTAGGATCAGCTCATCCTGACTGCTCATATTGTTTAGATGAAGTTTATACTGTTCCTATGATTGGAGATGAGACTATCGGATTCAGACCTAAAGCTATATCTCAATACCCACAAGAAAAGAAGAAGGCACTAGAGATAGAGACGAAAGCATATTCTACTCTAACTATGGCTTTACCTGAAAATATATTTCACCAAGTGGGTAGTATTAAGATATATGCTTCTTTGTTTCAACATATCCGAATGAGAAGTATGGGCAATACGGCTGAAAGCAAAAAGGTGATGCTTAAGTTTCAATTCAGAAACTTTAACTTACTTAAAGGTGAAACGGTTGAAGAGATGACTACGAGATTCAATCACTTGATTGCAGAAATGGATAAAATGAAGATGGAAATTTCTAAGATTGACAAGATTGATACTAATACTAAGCGTGCATTACCAAGTTCGTACTCTACTTTTCTAATGGTATTAAAAGAAAACAGTTATTTAAATGAAGACTTGACTGCAAGTGAGTTCTTACAAAAGATTGAATCTCGTGAGTATGATCTCAAGTGTCAAAAATCATCAAAGGAAAGTCAAGATCCTGCTTTCTATGGTGGTAGCATGCCTTTAAGTTCAACAATTTCACCAATCACTACTTTTCTGACACAGAACGCAAAAGAGAATGAAACAACAATCTATAGTGATCCTAGAGCATGTTTTTATACGGCTGGTAACTCTGGATCACCAAATGTTTCTGCTGGTTCAGGAAGTTCGTCTTCAACAAATCAATACTCATCACCTCCGAATGTCAACATGAAAGAAGCTGAACAAAATTTTGCTTTCTTATCAGCTTTCATGACATCTTATGAAAATCTGGTGAGTAGTAAAATTGCCACTAGTGATCTGACCGATGAAGACTATGATCAGATTGATCCAGATGACTTAGAAATCATGGAATTAAATGGAACATGTCAATGATTGTTCGAAAAGTGAAAAGATTCATGCAAAGAACTGGAAAAGATCTTCCTGCTCTAAACAAAAAGTTGGGATTTGATAAGTTGAAGGTGAAATGTTATAATTGTCAAGAATTCGGTCATTTTGCAAAAGAATGTGACAAACCGAAAAAGGAATATAATGGTCCTCGTGGTCAAAGTTCAAACTCTTCAACACCACGAGGTAATGATGCTGAGAAGAAACCAACAAGTTCCGGGTCACAAGAAATGTTAGCTAATGGAGATGATTGGTCACAACGATTATTGTGTAACGATAATCAAGCTAATTTGGCTTTGTTCGGGTTGATTCAAGATTTCCATGGAAGTGAGGTGTCTTCTGATAATGATTCTGGATTGGATTCTGACGACTCATGTGACAAGCCTACAACAGTCTTTGCATGCATGGCTAAGATAAATGAGGTTAGTCATTCTATTTCTGCTACCTCATCTGTTAAAGTAAATTGTGTTGATTGTGAATCTAACAAACCTAAGTTAGAATCTTTAAAGAATCACAATGACAATTTAGTAAGAGAAATTGCTTTTCTAAAGGATACTTATCGACAATCTCTCGAATCTCAAATGAGATATCGTGAAAAGATTGAAACATTGTCGACAAATAATCATAATCTCAAAGCTGAGTTATCTGTGAAAATGACAATTAATGACCAAAAGTTTCAAGAAATTTTGAAACATCGTTCAAAGATAACCGAGCTTGAGAATGAGGTTCTTCAGTTAAAGAACAAATTGGGTAAATTTCTAATGTTCGAAAAGCTATATATAGATATTAATAACTAATTCTCGCAATTCAACACTAAGTCTTAAATTTATAAAACCAATCAATCCTAACTAAACTTCACACAAACGGCAAGTGTACCGGTCACGTAGCAGCACAGTCTAATGGAAGACCGGATGTCGAACACAAAGACACGTGAGAACGGCTCAGATAATTAACCCTAATCTAAGTCCTGCCTAAATAATATATTTATTTATCTTAATTATTTAAAACTAACTTAACTAACTAAACTTAACTAACTGTGAAACTTAACGGAACTAACGATAATAAGAAAACGAATCACCTAGGTAAGATGAATTAACGGATATAGGATGGCTCAGGTGCTAAAAAGTGTTTGAAACCGGCTTCTAAAGATGAACTAAGATAGATGTAATCAAAGCAACTGGGTCCCCACGGTCAGTTTTACCAGAAAACCCTAACAACGTCTACTTAGCTTTTAATTCACGGTTGTTTATTTACGTACCCTAATGATTTATTACTTGGTCCGTATCAAAATCACAATCCTCACTAAGGCTCGAGTTAATTACAAACCTAGGAAGAGAGGGGTAATTCGATAATAAGGATAAAATAACTCAACTTACAAACTAACCTAGTCGATAGCTAGAAAACCGCACGTGGTCTCGCAATGGGTAACTAAATCAAGTAAAGCAGAGAGATAAGCTAACCCCTAAGGTTTTGGTCCAACTCAAAGAGTATGATCCTACTGACCTAAATGATTCAAGAAACATAAACCCTAATGGCACGCGTCTACCACAATCAATCAACACACTCAGTATTAACCGAACTAGCAATTAACGACTACACGGAACAAATTCATGCAATAATCAACTACTCGGGGCTCATGTAACCTAAAATAAATCAAATGGCAGCAAGGTTTATGGAATAATATCACAAATTATGAACTTTACAATAACTAAACAATCACACACGAAATTAGCACCGAAAACTGATAAATCAACCGTTAAACATCAAACCTAGGTGATTCTAACCAATCTAGCCAATCATAATCAATGAACAATAGCAAATATATATAAAAGTGATGAACATGTTCATATAAATTTGATTACAAAAGGTTTGAATGATTAAAACTCAAAAACGAACTTAAAATCGTTAAAACAATCAAAACCGACAATCAAAGGATAAAAGATGTAACCGTAAGCTTGTCCTCCTTTGTTTCTCCCTTAGAGCAGGTGTGAGATGGCTGGAAACTTCAATAAAAAATCGTTCATAGGGTTTAGGGTTTTTAAATATATCATTAAACACCCATTCCTAATATAAAACATGTTAAAACAAGCCCACAAGGCCCACTAGAAGACAAAATATACGTTTTTATGATTTCTGAACACTTTTGGCAGCCTTGGGACATGTTGGAATCCATTACATGTTGCTTGAATGTTATGACCTGGTCGCGTATCTCGGCCATGCCATTTTCTGACGTTTTTCAACTTCCAGCTCGTTTATCTTCGTACGCGCGTACCGGCTTTATCCGAGCACCGTTTTAGCTGATTCTTTCTCCATTTAACTCGTTTTCTCGCTCTCCTAAACATTGGAATCTAAAATAATCACAAACATGTAATTTCATGCAAGAATAATAAATAATCGTTAACGGTTTACGCACAAAACAACACAAAAACGGGATAAAACGTTATGTGTTTTGCAACACATCAAATATCCCCACACTTGAACCTTTTTCTTCCCTAAAAAATAAATCTACACAGGATCATAACCAAGTGAAAAACAACAAACTCCCAGATTATTTAACATTACTAAAGCATAAGAAACAGCTCGACATATTGACCGCGATTGCCGGTATTGTTGTCCACTTAAACCCAGCCACTAACCAATCAAGCCCCCAATTGCATTAAATGTTTTAAGTCCAAAAATCAAGGCTACACCTACCCCATCTCAGACAAAGAGGGCTTGAAGAACTAGAGTCGAAGCAAACTAGTTCGACAAATGACCGTAAGCCAAGGACTCGTTGATGGTACTAATTAGATGCACTCGGTGAAATTTGATGGATGAATGGGCCTGTGGAGGTCGTACGAGCTATTCCTAAATATTATTGGACTTTTCCCTATAAATTCCTAATTTGATATTTATTGACTAAGAACCTTCGAGCCCCAATAGTGTATTCTCAGAGTCACTATCCCCTTGGTAACACGTAAACTCTATGTCCTGTCTAGTATGTGCATCTTTGGCCTCTTTTACTAACTTTGAGAATGCTTCTTTGGCATTTTACAATACATAACTTTCTTCATAAGCATTTGCTTTCTTGGAACAACTTTTCATAATACACTTTCAAAACATACTTCTCTTTTTTTTTTTTCTCTTTTTTTTTTCTTTTTTTTCTTTTTCTTATATCACCCTAAAGTATGTAACTATTTCTAAGCTCATAAAAAGATGGACATGTGGTGCTGTGCTGGTTTCAGTGCATCTAAGTCTTACCATCTCAAAGTTTTTAGATTATGGTAATCCTTCCTAAGCATCGAAATTCGGTTTCACCATTTTTCAAATTATTATATATATAAAATTTGCTAAAGAGGACTATCAAAGCTAGTTGGGCCTATCGATACATCCCAAATCAGATATGCAAACCATCTCTTCTTTTATTATTATATTATATTTTTCAAAAGTTCCGAGATTTCGTTAACACAACGGTAATAATATCATTTCCTGCTTAACGTAGAAGAAAAACAATTTTCAAGGGACATTTTTCTTTAAAACTTTTTTTTTTTAAATATTAACTCTCAAGATTTTCAATATTCTTTTATTTTCCTTAAAAATGAAAAGGTCAGTTCCCCATCCCCATACTTAAATTTCACATTGTCCTCAATGTGAGACAAGCAAAAGACAAAACTAAACATAAAGAAAAATAAAGTGGAACAGACTCCCCTAGTATATGTGATCATGAAAGTGTGTGGTGAATCATGTTCCTCGCCCTCCAATTCGAACGCAAGCTTAAAACTCCAGTGCTCTCTATGAAGCTACCACTCACGAACGAAAGCGGCAATCCTTAAGCAAATTGCATCCCCACACTTGTTTAAAACTCTAGCTCATCTACTGTCATCAACCAACCAAGGAGTAACCTGCAAGTAAGAGAAGAAACACCCGGCAAAACTCGGAAATAAAAATAAAAATGAAAATAAAATAATAAGGAAAGATATTACCGGGTTGCCTCCCGGGAAGCGCTAAGTTTATTGAATAGTCTTCAGCTGGACTCGCTCCCGAAACCTCAATCAGAAGGCTTCTCCTTTATCCGCTTCCCATCAATATTCCTCAGCACTCTCCTATTACAACTGGTCGGGAAGAAACCAACTGCACCGCTCTCATGGTCCCAAACATACAACATGAACTTGGCCCACCAACTCGTAAACTCACCCAAAAATGATTCCTTGAAGTGAAACGGTAGTGACGAACTCTTCTGCACACCATGATTTCTGAGCCTAGGTATCCTCCTTATTCTTTTAACCAACTTTTTAAACCTCAACACGTCCCGAATGGAGATTGAGTACGGTTCATGTTTTGGTTTTTCACAATCAAAGTGCAATTGTGGGAAGACCGAATCACCAACCACCTCATGGCTCTCTTCACAAGGTTCCTTCTTGACCCCCACACTTGGCTCGTTATATAGTAAATCTTCGAGCAACTTCAAATCACCAAGTGGGTCAAACTCTCCTTCATCCGTCATGGTAAAATCTATCAACTCTTCACCAAACTCACCCCTAAAATCATCTTCCCACGAGGAAACATACTCCTCTGACTGCTTTTCTATCCCCAAATTCTCAAATTCGATAATCGGCTCACTAAGTTGTGACTGACTCATTAAACCAAGCCGAATTCCATCTAAAGCTTGTTGGGTCGGAAATAGGGCATTTGGATTTGTATCATGGATGATGCGTAACCAATCAAATATTACCTCATCCGGATTTGGTATTTTCTCAATGAATTCACCATATGAGTTTTCATAACCCAGAAGATTCCCCCTTAAATCAAACATTAAACGTAACCGGGGTTTCACCCGATTTTTCGCTTTGCAATCCAAAATCCTCTTTATCTCCATCTGCCAAATGGTGTAACGTTTTGGTTCTTTGACTCCATTCCCGTAAGTTTTCATTACTACACACTTAAACAGAACGGATCACGGGCACCAGATAGTAGTAAATTAATTAGAAATAAAATTAAACTAAAACTAAACTATTTAAAAGAAAACTAAACTAAACTATATTAATCTAAATATATCTACAAACCTATAAAAAGCAAGTCCTCAACTCGGGTCGTACTCCGATCGCCTCAAACCGTGTCCCTGGCAACGGCGCCAAAAACTTAATGTGCGAAAAGCTATATGTAGATATTAATAACTAATTCTCGCAATTCAACACTAAGTCTTAAATTTATAAAACCAAACAATCCTAACTAAACTTCACACAAACGGCAAGTGTACCGGTCGCGTAACAGCACAGTCTAATGGAAGTCCGGATGTCGAACACAAAGACACGTGAGAACGGCTCAGATAATTAACCCTAATCTAAGTCCTGCCTAAATAATATATTTATTTATCTTAATTAATTAAAACTAACTTTACTAACTAAACTTAACTAACTGTGAAACTTAACGGAACTAACGATAATAAGAAAACGAATCACCTAGGTAAGATGAATTAACGGATATAGGATGGCTCAGGTGCTAAAAAGTGTTTGAAACCGGCTTCTAAAGATGAACTAAAATAGATGTAATCAAAGCAACTGGGTCCCCATGGTCAGTTTTACCAGAAAACCCTAACAACGTCTACTTAGCTTTTAATTCACGGTTGTTTATTTACGTACCCTAATGATTTATTACTTGGTCCGTATCAAAATCACAATCCTCACTAAGGCTCGAGCTAATTACAAACCTAGGAAGAGAGGGGTAATTCGATAATAAGGATAAAATAACTCAACTTACAAACTAACCTAGTCGATAGCTAGAAAACCGCACGTGGTCTCGCAACGGGTAACTAAATCAACTAAAGCAGAGAGATAAGCTAACCCCTAAGGTTTTGGTCCAACTCAAAGAGTATGATCCTACTGACCTAAATGATTCAAGAAACATAAACCCTAATGGCACGCGTCTACCACAATCAATCAACACACTCAGTATTAACCGAACTAGCAATTAACAACTACACGGAACAAATTCATGCAATAATCAACTACTCGGGGCTCATGCAACCTAAAATAAATCTAATGGCAGCAAGGTTTATGGAATAATATCACAAATTATGAACTTTACAATAACTAAACAATCACACACGAAATTAGCACCTAAAACTGATAAATCAACCGTTAAACATCAAACCTAGGTGATTCTAACCAATCTAGCCAATCATAATCAATGAACAATAGCAAATATATATAAAAGTGATGAACATGTTCATATAAATTTGATTACAAAAGGTTTGAATGATTAAAACTCAAAAACGAACTTAAAATCGTTAAAACAATCAAAACCGACAACCGAAGGATAAAAGATGTAACCGTAAGCTTGTCCTCCTTTGTTTCTCCCTTTGAGCAGGTGTGAGATGGCTGGAAACTTCAATAAAAAATCGTTCATAGTGTTTAGGGTTTTTAAATATATCATTAAACACCCATTCCTAATATAAAACATGTTAAAACAAGCCCACAAGGCCCGCTAGAAGACAAAATAGACGTTTTTATGATTTCTGAACACTCTTGGCAGCCTTGGGACATGTTGGAATCCATTACATGTTGCTTGAATGGTATGACCTGGTCGCGTAGCTATGCCATGCCATTTTCTGACGTTTTTCGAGCTCGTTTATCTTCGTATGCGCGTACCGGCCTTAAAACCTAATCTGTTTCTCAGAAACCTCATGTTCAAATCAACAAAGTTTTTGTTGAAAATGTGGACAAAGTTATCATTGAGGATGTGTTTGAACCTGAAATTATACACAAGAACAAGAACATTCCAAGTTCTAATCACATATTGTGTGAACCTCATGAATTTGAGGAGGCTGTGTATGGTTCGCACACAACTAAGATGATACAAGATGTTCAAGCTAAACCAGTGAAGGCTAAGAAACCAGAAAAACCCAAAATTTCTGATGAGGATTTATTGCGTTTCATAAATCCTAATGCATCTAAGCCATCATCTGCTCGTGTGTTTAAGTTAAAAGGGATGGACACAATGTTCACTGAGAAAGACATTCCAATAAGTATCATTAAACCTGAACTAATTGAGAGTGTGTTTCACAATGAAACGTCCAAGGTTCGTGAACTTGAATGTCAATATGCTCATGCAAAAACTTCAGCTCCATCTGATCCATTGACTAAAGCAAAGCAAGTATTAAAACAAGCTAAAAAGGTTCAATTTGTGAAGTCAACGGGAACAGATACGTTGAAAAGTTTTTCGAACTGCTCTAATTTAGATTTTTACTTGAAAAAGAAATCTGAATTATCTGATGATTTTGCTAAAAGCATGACTAAAAATGTGAGTCATCAGTCATCATCTGTGTCACATGTTCCAACAAATTCTCAACATCATCATGTTGACATGCGAAGTTGTTTTCTTTGCGGTCAACAAGGTCATGTTGTAAGAAACTGTGGCCAGAAGAACTATCAGAATCTTCATCCTTTTATCAAGGACCACTCCAAACCGATTCCTTTGGTAAAGGAGATTCTAAAACGACCTGTGTCGTATGGTGATGATACTTATATTATGTTTTCGAATGTACATCCTCGAAAAGTTGTTCTTGTGAATGAAATTCATGGTTCCGTTAAACCTAAGTTTATTCCTACTGAACCATTATACAAAAATGTTAATTCAAATGTGGTTCAAGCTGCGTATCTAAGACGAAAGTCGAAGAAACCTGTAACTTATTCTCAAGTTGCTGAACAACAATTGAATGCAACTAAAGTTAACTTTTCTCAAGGAAACCAAAAGGTGCCCAAGACTAAGGCCTGGGCTGCCTTTTTGAACTAATCATTTTCTTTTGTGTGTAGGGTACATCCAAGACCATTTCTGGTGAAAACTAGATCATGGATAGTGGATGTTCTCATCATATTACTGGGAACCTCAACCTCTTAACAAATGTGAGAAATATACAAGGGGGTTATGTGGCGTTTTCTGGGAATTCTGGGGGTATGATTACACAGGAAGGTGATGTGTCAAATGGGAAGATTACTTTTGAGAAGGTTAACTATTGTGATAAAGTGGATCATAATTTATTGAGTGTGTCACAAATTTGTGATAAACAATACACAACAGTATTTACAGATAAATAGTGTCTGATTTTGAAACCGGGTTATGTGATTCCCGAGGACATGGTTGTCATGCGATCACCTCGATAAAATGATATTTATGTATTGAATATGAATACTAAAGTATCTACATCGATTGAAATGTGTTTTGTCTCGAAAGCAACCGAGAAAGACTCAGTACTTTGGCATAGAAGAATGGGTCATATACATGTTCGAAAGATGAATTATTTAATGGCAAACGATCTGGTAGAGGGGGTGTCGTTAAAGAATTTTAAGTTATCTGATCACTGTGTTGCTTGCAAAAAGGGAAAACAGAAGAAGAAATTACATCCCTCTAAGTTATTAAATTCCATTGATACTCCGCTTGAACGACTTCATATGGATTTGTTCCGTCCAATGAATCGTGCGAGTATTTCTGGAGACTGGTACTGCCTGGTTGTTACAGATGATTATTCACGATATTCATTGGTTTTATTTATGAGTTCAAAAGATCAAACACCGGGTCTTGTTCAAAATCTAATCACTAAGATCGAATCACTTTACAAACTGAAAGTGAGGAGAATTCGAAGTGACAACGGTACTGAATTTAAAAATACTGTATTGGATTTCTTTTGTGTACAAAAAGGAATTCATCGAGAATACAGTGCCCCATATGTACCACAACAGAACGGTGTAGCTGAAAGGAAGAATAGAACGTTGATTGAAGCTGCTAGAACAATGCTTGCTGATTCAAAGCTTCCTGTCCAGTTTTGGAATGAGGCGGTGAATACGGCCTGTTATACACTCAATCAAGTTCTACCTGTTAAACGACTCAAGAAGACCAGTTATGAATTATTGAATAATCATAAACCTAATTTAAAGTACTTGGAACCATTTGGGTGTCCGTGCACTATGTTGAAAAAGGATGTCGGAAAGTTTGATGAAAAATCCATTGAGGGTTATTTCTTGGGGTATGCGTCACCTAAGAAAAGAGTGTTTAATTTTACGTCCGGTTGTGTTCAAGAATGGTACCATGTGGACTGTCAAAAGTACACTACTCCTTCCCAAGGAAAAGGTCCCGATTGGATGTTTGACTATGATGGCTTATTCAATTCTTTTACTCCAACAACCAATCATCCAGATGATGATTTAGTTCGTGCTTATTTTGAAGAACATTTGGAAATTCCAAGGTTCACAAGTTCAAATAATGTTGAAGCTCCAATTGCTGCTCCAATTGAAGAACCTGATAATGAGTCTCCTGTTCTTTATGATAATGCTTCTACTTCATCTGATGATAATACAATTGTGGATCAAGTTATTGAACTTGACAGTGATGTTTCATCTCCTGAATTGGGTGAACATTACACTAATTTATTTGAAAATGTTGCTGTTTATGAAAACATTATTGGAAACCTTGATGTAGGGGTTCAGACACGACATAAAGTTGCTTCTTCAAGTGACAATAATGCTCTATGTGCTTATGCTGACTTACATTCATATGAGATTGCAACTGTTGCTAAATTCACTTGTTTTCTATCTCAAGTTGAGCCAACGACTCCTTGTGTGACACTTCAAGATCCTTCTTGGGTAGAAGCCATGCAAGAAGAATTACATCAATTTTCACGTTTAGGTGTTTGGGATCTTATTGACAAATCTGCTAGAGTCAAGAAGGCAATTCCGACTAAGTGGGTATATAAGTGTAAGAAATACGACCGTGGGGTAATTGTGAGAAACAAAGCACGTTTAGTGGTGCAAGGTTTTCATCAGCAAGAAGGTATTGATTACACTGAAGTATATGCTCCAGTTGCAAGATTAGAGTCGATTCGAATCTTTTTGGCATATGCTGCTTACAAGAATATTAAAGTTTATCAAATGGATGTAAAGAGTGCTTTTCTTAATGATGAACTTCATGAGGAAGTATTTATTTTACAGCCTCCAGGTTTTGAAGATCCCGATTATCCTGACCGTGTTTACCGATTAAACAAGGCATTATATGGTCTACATCAAGCCCCGAGAGCTTGGTATGGCACGCTCGTCGACCATTTGACGGATAATGGTTTCAAACATGGAACCGTCGACTGCATTTTGTTTTACAAGAATATTGGTGATGATCTTCTGCTCGTTCAGATTTATGTTGATGACATAATATTTGGGTCTACAAACAACACGTTGTGTAAGGAGTTCGAGAAGTCTATGCAAACCAAGTTCGAAATGAGTTCGATGGGAGAGATGAATTTCTTTTTAGGGTTGCAGGTTCATCAGTCTGCGAATGGAATCTTCATTCATCAGACAAAATATGTGAACGACGTCTTGAGCCGATTCAAGATTACTGCCGGAAAAATCTCTTCTACTTCTCTTCCCGTGGGTCACAATTTATCACCGGATGAATTGGAGGATACCGTTGATCCAACCCTCTATCGTGCTATGATTGGTTATTTAATGTATTTAACTGCTTCTCGACCCGACATAATGTTTGCAGTTTGTTTATGTGCTAGGTATCAAGCTAGTCCCCGAGTGACTCACCTGGCAGCGGTCAAGCGTATTCTACAATATCTAAGGGGAAATCCTAACATCGGGTTATGGTACCCCAATGATGATACGTTCGATCTTACCGTCTACTCAGACTCATATTATGGAGGATGCAAGATCAATTTCAAGTCTACTACAGCAGGTTGTCAATTCTTAGGAAGCCGGCTTGTTTCCTAGCAGTGTAAGAAGCAGACAACGGTCTCCACTTCAATCGCCGAAGCTGAGTATGTTGCAGCCTCGAGTTGCTGTTCCTAGGTTTTGTGGATACAACAACATCTTCGCTATTACGGTTTGAAGTTTCTTACCACTCCCATTTTGATTGATAATTCTGCTGCTATTAGTATCACCAAGAATCCCGTACAACATTCTAAAACGAAACATATCGAAATTCGATATAATTTTATACGGGATTGTTATGAAAAGAAATTAATTGATCTTGAGAAAGTGCACACTGATTTTCAAAAAGCCAATCTATTTACCAAAGTGTTTGATAAAACACGTTTTAATTTTTTTCTTGGTTTAAATGGATTGAAGACCCTTGCTAAAATCCTAAAGTTAGGATGATTATCTTTATTTTAGTTTTTGTTCTAGTTTAAAATTTGTTGTTTTTAGGTTTTAGGGGGTGAATTCTTTGAAAATTCAAAAATATTGTGTTCTTTCTTGTTTTATTCTAATATTTGAAAACCCAAAAACATTTTAAAATTAGAAAATACCAAAAATATTGTGATTTCTGTTTGTACAGAAAAATTCTGAAAAAGTCAAAAAGAATGTGAATTTTCTTGTTTTGTAAAGAAAAATCCGAAAAAGACAAAAAGATTGTGTTTTTAGTTTGTAAAGAGAAAACCCAAAAAGATTTTTGCTTATGTTCGCTGCAAATTATGTCATTTGCTCTTATTTTGAAGGACATATACTTGTATATGTTTGGTCCTGAAAATTTCTTGTAAATCTTTGGGTTAGCCATTTACTTGACAAATGGATAGTACTTGGGGCGTTCGTTAAGCTTTCTACTTTATTTTTAGCTGAAAATGTAGTCAGTTATTTAAGTTTGTGAAGCGTTCTTGCATGTTTTGGTCCTGTTCTCTACTTATAGATGAATAGGATAGCCATTAATTGATAAACTTAAATTAACTGGGGCAATTAAAATCATTTTGTTTTATGCTCCTCAAAATTTTGAGTTTTTGAAGCAAAAAGAGAAAATGATAGTACATTGATTATGTGACCCCAAATCCAGAAAGAAATAAGCTAAAAAGACTGAGTGCTTAACCTTTGGTGCATTGATAGGTCTTAAACAAGCTGTTAGAGTAAAGTAAGTGATATAAACTTAAAGAAAAGCCAAATTGAAAGAGGTGTTAGTCTCTAGCAAAAGTCTCGGTGAAGATGGCAGAAATGTAATAACCGATCATACTCATGCCTTACAGTTGTTGATCACACAAAAATATAATAAAGCAAATAACAAGCATTAGGATTCTGGACACTGTGAGTCTTTATGCGGCTTAATCATCTGGGTATTCATAAGCATGAATATTTCACTCGCTTTCTAGAGCAAACCCAAAGTCATTAAACTTGATCAAAATCCGTTGTTAGTCATACAATTGTTCCTCCCTTACGTGCGTCTCAATACCAATAAGAAACGGACCCCAGGGGATACAATGTATGCAAGCCGACAGATAGACTCTTGCATACTCACTCACAGTAAAAGAAACTTGATGCATTGCTCAAAATTTCAATAATTGGTATCAAAATTTTGATCAAAAATAATAATGGTTTAAGTCAAGTTGGGTGATTTTGGCAAAAATCAAATTAAGCTTGAATCGAGATTAGGGACTGATATTTTCTGATATTCTTTGCGCTAATTGAATCATAAATCATATCACAAAAATGCTTGAAGGTTTTTTATAAGATTTAGGTGGACAACAATATCAATGACCGACTTAACGCCAGTCATAATATCGCTGAAATATAGAACTGTGATGGAAGGGCATTTTGGTCAATATGATTCTCTGCTCAAACTCAACAAAAATACAAAAATATGTACTGCTTTTGATAAATCATTGAAAAATAAAAAAAGATTGTCTATTTTTTAATGTTCGGATATTCCTTTGTAAATACATTCTTTATTTTTTTACAAAATACCAAAAATATTTTATTCTTTTCACTTTACATATTATTTAATGATTTTAAGTTATGTTTCGTAAAAGTGAAACGTTTTTAAAGTATTCAATTATCAAAAATATTTCATTATTATTTAAGTTAATTCTTTAATTGATCATTATTTAATTAATTCTTTAATTATTTCATTTAATTATTTAAGTTAAAATTAAATAAACTGTTAATTCGTTAAAAGCTACTTCGTTAAGTATGGATAACGAACTAGGTGATTCTTTAGCGAACTAATTTCTAGTTCGTTCACCTAATTCTCTTTCGCACTCTGTAACGAATCATTTCTATTTCGTTATACATATTTAACGAATCAAGAAACGACTTACATCTTGTTCGCTACTCTGAGGCAATGAATTGAATAGCGAATTGTCTAATTCGTTGTTTAAGATTCAAACGAATCGTTTGATTCGTACATAAGGTACTTCGGGAAACGTGTAAGGTTATATAAGACAAAGCAAACGAACAGTCCTTTCACTGTTCATCATTTTTCTTCACCTTAAAGTCACCTTTTTCAAATTTTTTCTCCGATTTTCAACCTTCATATTTTGATCTTTCACTAATATCATTGTGTTACTAAGGTATAAACAATCACGGCGATGTGATTTTCGTCAAAAATGATGGTGTATTAATAGACTAATTATGGGTTTTTGTGTTCTAAGGGTTTTCCGAGTTCAAAACCCTAATTTATTTATGATATACTCTGTTAATGTAGCTTATTTATGTTTCAATGTGATCGGAATACGATTCCGATACCCTTGGTAGACTTTAATCGACGATTGATTATTGTTTGCCGGGTCGATTGAATGATTATTGTTTCCGGGTTTTAGACTCTATTTACTTTATTGAATGTTCTTATTTGGGTGATGGTGCTAAGCCTTAATCTTAGCACCATGTGCTTCGGATCGAGATTCCGAGTTGGACAACTATGTATTTTTGATTACTTGACGATTAGCATGAGCTAATTGAGTCTGGTTTTGTCCAGTTGACCATCGGTTGTTCATATTAATTTTGACTTTGACTATGCGAGTCAAAGATTAAGTCTAAATTATTGACCATTCGTTATCCTTAGCTACTTGGAACTGTTTCGTGTCCAATTCGTTATGGAAATACACGAACTAGCTCAACGAATTAGTTTCTTAACGAATCAAATATGGATTCACCAAATCTGTAACAACCTAGACTTTAGTTCGTTAAACTCTTATAGTCGATTCGCTGTGTCTCTTTCGTTAACTTATTTACCTGATAGCGAATCGATTGATTCATTACTGGATGGTAACGAATCATAGTGACAATCACACGAATGACATTTAGTTTGTTTTATTTAATTAAATTTATTTATCTTTTTAATTAACTAAATTATTCAAAACCGTCTAAACGCGTAAATACATTAATTACACATATCGAAATTAAATACACCATTCACAAATATATATATATATATATATATATATATGTCCTAAATGTATATTACATCTTCACATTCCTTATATTTGTTTATACTTATACTGTAAAAATGGCTGATCAAGTAAATCAAGATCCACCGGTTGCTGATCAAGGGCAACAAGAACAACCATCACAAGAGCAACCACCTCAAGTTCAGCAGGAGGATGTTATTTTATTACCTTATGACAAAAAGCACAACATATGTGCTTATGTTGACTCAGATATGACTGATATAGCTACATTTGGAGATATGTTGGCTTTTCTAAGACGGTCAGTGATACATTACACCATTACTGCTCGACATAAGGTGAATCTGAGTATTATTAGGCTGTTTTGGGCTACAGCTGAGTATGTGGAGGTGGAGAAACATATTCGAGCAACGATTAATCAAACTCCTATTACGATTGATGTTGAAGTAATTTGGCGTGTGATTCGATTTAATGATAATGATAACAACCCGAGTGAATTTGACAAGAAACTGGTCAAGGGATTGTTTACACGTGTGCGTTATGGTGGAGATATTGATAAATCTATGTTGAACAAGAATGGATTATGCCCACTATACAAGTATCTTCTCCATGTTCTTATTCATTGTATGAGTGGTCGTCGTGGCGGTTTTGACGAATGTCGACTCAGTTTGCAATCAGCCTTTCTAGCTTTAATTCTGAACAAGCCGTTTAACTTATCTGAGCTCGTCTTCGATAATTTGAAAGAACAAGTTCAGCAAACGATTCAGTCGAAGAAATTTTTAATGTATCCTCGTTTCTTGCAGTTGATTATTCAAGATTTGATACCTAATTTAGCTATTGATCATACCTTGGTGAATGATGTGCTCCCTATGGAACATATGACAGCTGATACCGTTCGTCGAACGTCGCTTTATAGAAAAGGGAGGCCAGCAGATAAACAAATGATTGGTCATATCATTAATCCTAACTATGTCTGTCCTCCCGATGAACGTTGGATCCACGACGACTCGGATTTCGAACGTGAAGGGGGGAGAAGGTGGGAACGATGATGATGGGAATGATGATGGTAATGATGGTGATGGTGGATCTGGTGACGCTGCCTTTCAAGAGCAACAAGAGGCAGTAAATGTTGCGTTAGCTGCCACCATTGCAGCTCAACAAGAACGAAAAAGGAAAGGGAAAGCGGTGGCAACTGGAGAGCCATCGAAGAAAAGACATGTTTCAGCCGGGGCTGGGGTAATTATTGGTGTACCACCACCTCGTCAATCAACGCCTCAACACTCGGTAGTGCCGCCTACTACTAGCACTCCGATGCTTACATTGACAACGACGTTGGTGTCCCATAAAAGGCTTGGTTTAATCATTCAAATGGCGTTATCTGAGATACCAAGGCCTCCTGCTACATTATCTATTGTCCCTTCAACACCATCTATGAGGCCTCCTCCTCCTCGTCCTCGTCCTCCTCCTCCCAGTGATGTCTCTTTCATTATAATCACTCGGCCTCAGGGACCAATCCAACCTGTTCATTCATCACTATACAACTTGCCACCAAACCGTCAGACTGAGATGCTGTTGAATATTCTCCACCTTTATGAAAATCAAATGGCAGCCGACCGTCAGAATCAAGAACGTCTTATGGAGAATCAAAGACGGATGATAAGTTATATCTCATTCTGTCAGAAGGAGACTAAAGCGCTGCGGGCTATTGTTGAGTCTCAGAGGGTGAAAATGAAAGAACAAGAAGAATTAATCTTGCAGTTGACTTGCAAAGAAGATGCCCTAAAGAAACTCTGAAACGATGATCAAGATCCTGATGAGTCTGGTGCAGGAGGTGAGCCTAATCGCACGACTCATCTTCTGGTGCTGGTACAAGTGGCAATGAGGACTCGGGTAAACAGATTATTATATATCAGGATCCAACTGCTGCTAAGCCAATTGAGATGATTGCGGCTAATACTGTGATAATTATGGATGGATCGGGGATGGTTAGGAGTGTGGTGAATAGAGATGAGGTAGAAGTTGGTGAGTTTGTTGATAGGTCTCTGCCACGGGAGCAGATTTCCATACTGCTTGGGTTAAATGACGATCAGTTGACTGCGTTAGAGACCGAGCCTGATGTCGAGGTGGTTAATGAGGAAGGTATATTGGATGATCCGTCTATTCAGATGAATACGGATTTCATTTATGAAGATGAGGATGTTGAGATGGAAGATGTAACTGCTGAGGAGTATCCTGACATGTTTCCACACACGAACGTTGATCAAGGTGCTCCTGTGTTTGATGAGCAGACGGTTAAAACGGCAGAAGATGATTTGGAAAAGATGTCTAAGGGAAAGAAAGTTGTGGATACTCGGTTCTGATCGATTGAGAACCCAACTGATGCTGACATTGCTAAGTGGTTCAACTACAAAGCGGCGAGTAAGATTATCAAGGCATATCGTTTTGTTGATCAAGAACGAAAAGACACAGCTGCTGCATGGGTCAAAGAAAATCAGGTAACCACCTTCAAGACTGTTTCCAAGGTACATGGTGATATAGTTTCATGGTTGTATGATTCCGAGCTTAAAGTATGTATAATTAAATGGGAGAAGGGGATTCAGTACTACGAGACGGTAATGGATGTTCTTACTTTACCGCGTTGGGATGTTCGTACCCTCGCGAGACGTCCATTTATCAATCGTGGGGGTTACCGGATAGCTGAGTGGTTTCATCAACACTTACTGTTCGAGGTTAATCATGGCTTCAAGTTCTTCAAGCCCCGGGTCCCGAGACGTAAGCGTATTGACGTGATTAATCCAAGGACTGGCTGGAGGAAACTTGTCCTTAAAGTGAAGCCGCCAAAGATGATGAAGCGGGTTCCTGTGAAGACGATGCCCCAACAGATGCATCTCTCGTTCAACCGCTGGTATTATGACAATCGTACTGGCGAGGCCGTCATTGTTCTTGGTAAAGGACTAAAGACCGAGCTTATCAAGATAATTGACCCGATGTGGTTGGTTAATTTATCAGAGACAGACAATGACATGCTACACAGGAAACAGATTCTGATCGAGCACAATGAAGACTACGACCTGGCTATGCAATTTCAACGCGTTGTGCGTGTTTGTCATGAAACTGGAATTCATAGTTGCAGAGACTGGCAGTCCAAGCGCTTCAAGTAACTTAAAGACAAAGAGCTCAAGATGAGGGGGTGTCTGTTAGTGCAAGGTTTTGCGTCTTGAGTCTTTGTAATTATCGTTAACATTTTTGTTTTATGTTTAATGTAATAAACAATTAATTTATTATCTAGTTCGTTAATGTAATGTCTAGTTCGCTAAGGATGTTTAGCGAACTAAGACTTAGGTTATTTATCACTCATGATTCGTTAAGGGATGTTAACGAATCCCGGGGGTGATTCGTTAAGTTATTTTGTTTATTAATGTATGTAACGAAGTAGCGTCTGGTTCGCTAGGGGATGTTAGCGAACCATACCTATGTTCTATATATAGTGAACACTGTTCACATTTAATGTTAAGTTTTGGTGAGTTAATTAACAAAACCCTGTCCGAATCCTCTCTTGATCTTCATCCTAATATTATACAATCACTAATACATACATACTGATAATACATAAACATATATATAACACTTAATCATACGTAATTATGAGCTAGATCTATAGTTAAGGTATTAATCGTTTATTCACAGATTTGAGATCTGTTATTGTTATTGGATTGATACACCCGGGATCCAACATGTGTTATGAACCACTGATACAAAGACGTGGTCTTGTTCAAATCTTAAATGTCGAGTTGTCTTCATAAGTAAAGTTAAACAAACTATAGCAAGAAATTTGGGGGAAGTCATTTAAGAAACTACTCTTTAGAAGTATGTAGAAATGGTAATTTATATGATTTATCAAATTTGTGTGAAATAAAGAACCTTTCTCTACCCCATTTGAAAGTTGGATGATGTTATCCAATAACACTTAAATGTGGGGGGTGTCTTTCATTTGAACGTGCAAGGTTTACCAATAAGGACTATTATCTAAACATTTCAAACATGTGACCTCGTGGAGTACACAATGGTAATAACGATTTAATCTAGTGATTAGACTCTAATGCCAAATGGTTGATAGATGTATGATATGGCATACTAGAGGCAATATTAACTTACAAGTTAAGAACACGTCATAACAACTCATCTTAATTGCAATTATCTGGTATTGACTTGACAAAGTCATAGATAATGGTTTTGGATCCAACAACCCAAGGGTTGATGAAAGATGGAGTTGTGGAATGAGACTAAAGCCCATGAAAAAAAGAATATATGAAGGAAAACCTAACTTAGTTGATTGAAGATCCTAAGATCTAAGTTCAATAGGACAAGCTAATTATATATTCAAGGGTGGTCACTGTGGAGGCATAGCCAATATATAAGTTGACAAATAAGCTAATATATATTTATAAATATATCCTCCTAAATTGTAAAGGGAGTTTAATTACTTCCTAGTCCATTCCTATAACTACAGTGGCATGTTGTGAGGCTAAGCATAATTTATGGTTCAAGATTTATGTAAATCATCATAACCTTAATGCTTTTAATGATTTATAGATAATCACCTATGTGAAAGAGAAGCGAGGTAGCTTCGAATGAAATTGTGGGGTGCGCATTTTCTAGAGCTTTCACAGAACAAGGCTAGTGTTCCAGGACCATAATGGACACGACAATGAGGGAATGTGCTCGGCTAGGGAGAGTATTGTGTGAAGTGTATTGTCGTCTACAGAAATGGGGGATAGTTCAAGGACATCGCGTCTACTAACCGTTAGGAGACTAAGTATACTTCACAAAGGAAGGTTCAAAGCTAACACCTACCTATCCTGCAATACTCAACCGTCGAGGTTCCATTGAATATATTGTATGTGTTTTGATCAATCTCCATTCATGTGGGGGATTGTTGGAAAATTTAGAAAATGTGAATGAAAATTAATTATTGTAATAATAATATAAAACTCTTGGTTTGGTGAAACTATTGAGTAAAGTGGCTTGATGACACTTAATGAATTTTTATTATAGCATTAAGTCACTAATTAAATGAGGCACTTGTTTTCTTTCAACTATTGTATATATTAGTAGGCTTTGTGTCTCTTTAGTAGATAGAAGAAGAAGGATGTTCACTCAAAAATCCATATGGTTAGAGAGGAGTACTCTCTACTTGATTCATTCACCACATTATTATAACCTATTCATTTTTCAAGAACACCGATATACCCGATGAAACCCCATGCGTGTAGCCTTTTTCGGCAGTACATACTGCTTTGGCTGTTGTACCCTAGGAGACAGACGGACTCTTTAGTAGAGACACGAAATCTACGAAGGTATTCGTGCTTGGATGGCGGCTCAAGATCAGCCTCATGAAAACCTTATATTCCCTGAGGAGGTTCTACCCCGTGGAAACGCTCTTTAATGGAACTTTAGCTTTAGCTGGTCGACGTTCCATAATCAACTTCCTTTCGTCTCCCAGGCAGATTTGACAAATACATATATTTCATCTTTTGTGCCATTGCTGGAGTGATGGGCACATGCTTCACACTGTTTTAAGGAAAGCATATTGAATACGTGCCTCAACCAACGCTCAATATATATTATTATATTCATGTTTTGTTGCAGCCAATGGAGTTGGGTCAAGAATAAGATGCTGTAGCCACACCAAGAAAAAAAACTAAGATTAATGTGAAGATACTCAATGTGTGAAAAACTCGAGTCAAGAAGTTTCCGGTGAAGTTCTCACCAAAGACATCGACATGAATCTATATAAATTGTTTTCTATATTTATTTTATTTTATCACTCTAAATATTATTGTGACTCATGTCATACAATTTTGACGTGACACCGATGGATTTCTGTAACTAGCCACCTTTATCGACAAAATGCTAACGAACGTGACAGTCCAATTGGCTATGTTCTGTAAACTTTATATATCTCACCACTTCTACCACGTACATGACATTTATTAAAATCTTATGAGCTTATTATGTTTATTATAATATAAAAATTCAATTACCTTAACCATATAACTTTTAAAAAATAAATGGTATCACCATATTAACGGCATAAAAACTGTTTTGACGGCACACTTACAAAAGAAGATGAAAAATTAGAATAACTTACTTTAAACCATTTAATTAGTTACTTTTAACCATACTGATTACTGAATGAGACACAGGTCCATGAAGGTCAAATTAGCCAAACTATACGTTGTGGTTCATGAAAACATTGAACTAGTAAACATGAACACGCTAGCATAGCTTTTGGTCTGGTAAGAAACATAACGAAGAATTAATATAGAAAGAATCGGAATCAAACATCAAACTTTTGTTGGTTTCTTACACGCCGGTAATTACTACGTACGTACCAATTATAATTAGGCCAAATTAAAGATGCTGTCAGGTCCCTTGATTTCAGCTGGATCTTACTTAATCATGTCATAACTCACACAAATAGATGTGTCGACAAGAGAGTTAATGACGGGTTGCTATATTTAGAAAGATGACCGTTTGTTAAAGGCGGAATCAATAACAAACATACGGTTGCTTAATTAGTATTCAGAGGTAACCTACACAAACAAGATTCACTCAAAAGATTTCCATTCATATAACATTCATCATACAAATTGGATAATCGATTTAGGGTTTCTTGAAGGAGGGTTTATCCGTACAAAGACAGCTGTCACACACAATATTCTTTTTTTAATTAATGTGTCTGTCTGCCTTGTCCGTTCTCTGTTTTTGGTCCTTAGGTGACGTGCCCTAAAACATTCTATTTATAGGCCTGCCACCCTAGGACAGCTGTCATTCCTTCTAGAAACCCCAAACGTAAATACATATTCAAATTACATAATCAGAAAATATTCTAAGTGTAAAACGAGTCTTCCGGGTAGGCTTTGCATTAATCTTCATTTTCTGAGTACGATGTGTACTCTGCCATCCTTCAGGACTTGGTAACATAGAAGTGTGCCCGGGATCAGTTTCCCGGTAGACTTTACTTGAAGAGTATTTTACCAAGTAAAATATTCACCGGGTAGACTCCAATCTTCTTGACTTTGCCAGACTTTGCCCGACAAACCCTTACGAGCAACCTTGTTCTTCAATGGTCCATTTCAACTCCTTGCTATAAAATAACTTATTAGCAAAGTGTACTTGGGAATACTATTCCTTGCTTGAGTTGAACCTTGCCCGATGTTACTTAGAGATATTCCATTTATACATCAAGCTTGTTCGGACCATCATTATTAATGAATACCTTGCCCGGTCATCCAATCACTTGGCTTCATGGACTTGGTTAGCCAAAAGCTTACTCGGGAGTGAACTTTACTTGGCTATGAAGAACAGACTTGCTTGATAAAATGAACCTTGCCCGGATTTACATAAACTAGTGAACCTTAATGCACTAATTTGCAAACCCTGCTCGGATATCCCCTAAAGAAGACTATCTGAAGATAACCTTGCCCGATAGACAAAATATCATACCCGACTAAGTAAAAGCTTGCTCGGAGGTCTAAGGTGTGCCCGGATCCATACTTAGAGAATTTTGAGGAGGTTGAGAAGATTTGAATCTTCCAGGTACTTCATTTTGGTCAAATCTTTGACTCAACAATGCTTCAACTACACGAAACACATTCATCAACATTCCTAGAACTACTCTTGCAACTTTAGACTAAATTTACCAATTCAAGAATTTGATTCCACCTAACTTCATAAATGTTGGATTTTTAAAGTCAAATCATGGTAGTTAAGAGTCTTTTTAAGCTTCTGGTTATGTTAGTTCACAGCTGCAGAGGCTGAAACTGTCAAGTTGTATGGTTGTTATAACTTTGTAACAATGTGACTGGTACTCAAAAGTTGGAGGACTAGTTCTGTAAATTTATCAGTATATCTGTTATCAACAGTTGTTGACTGAAATTGGGGATAAATAGAGGTGAGTTAGGGTTTCAAAGTTAGTTCAGATCATTGTAACTTTCAGTTTTCATTCAGTTGTAATTGTTTCGTTTTCTTGATTTTGTGATAATAAACTTTGATTGAAACCCTTAATACTTGATTTCTCTGGTGTGTTTTACAACAATTGGTATTAGAGCTCTTTGGGCTCGATATCAGAGAAGAAGTTACAGTCAATCGAAGTGATCGGATTTGATCGAGATGGTGTCTACGAAGTTCGAATTGGAAAAATTTGATGTCCAGAATAATTTCTCCCTTTGGAGGGTGAAGATGAGGGCTCTACTTGTTCATCAGGGCATCTCTGATGCTCTGTTGGGAGAGCCTAACATGCCGGAAGGGTTGAAAGATAAAGAAAAGAAAGATATCTTGGAGAAGGCGCATAGTGCTATTATCTTGAGTCTTGGAGATCGGGTCCTCCGGGAAGTCTCCAAAGAACTCACGGCTGCCAGAGTTTGGGCCAAACTTGAGTCGTTGTATATGACCAAGTCTTTAGCAAATCGCCTTTATCTGAAGAAGAGACTCTATACTTTTCATATGAGTCCAGAAAAGACAATTGAAGAACACACAGACGAATTCAATAAGTTGGTTCTTGATCTTGAAAATATAGAGGTGGAGTTGGATGATGAAGATCAGGCAGTGATATTCCTAGCATCCCTTCCTTCTTCCTATGAACACTTTGTTGATACTTTGATGTATGTAAGGGAGACTCTAACAATGGATGAAGTGTTAGCAGCCTTGAACTCAAAAGAATTAAAGAAAAGAAGTGATCCTAGAGAAGAAGGTGAAGAGGGACTGGTGGTAAGGGGAAGATCTGATCAGAAAAGTTTCAACAAATCAAAGGGTCCAAGATCAAAGTCCAAAGGTAGAAGGAAATGTTATGTCTGCAATTCAGAAAAACATCTCAAAGGAGACTGTCCAGAGTTGAAGAAAAAGATAGTAGGTGAATCAAGTAATTCAATGTCTCATAATTCAAAAGGTGATGCATCTGATGGATACGTGAGTTTTGATGTTATGAGTGTCTCGAGCGAAAGTGACAAAGAAGGGTGGATTCTTGATTCAGGTTGTTCATTCCACATGACACCAATCAAGTCATTCTTTAAATATTTAAAGTGTGAAGATCTTGGAGATGTCAAACTTGGTGATGACAGTTCATGTAGAATTGCAGGTATTGGTTCTGTTTCTTTTAAGATGAATAATGGCAGTGAAATCGAGGTTGGTGATGTAAGATACATTCCTAGTCTCAAAAGGAGTCTAATGTTATTAGGAACCTTTGAGAAGTTAGGATATCATATTAGTCTTAGAAATGGAAAGGCCAAAGTGATAAAGGGTAATTTAGTCATTTTAACTGGACCAGGAAGGGGAACAATACTTATGTGTTGGATGGTGAAGTAGTAGAAAGGATTGCTTCTTTTGCAGTTTCTAAAATTGATAGTGCATTATTATGGCATAAGAGATTTGGGCACCTAACTGAACAAGGTCTTGTAGAGCTTAGGAAGCAACAGATCATTGGTGAGTTCAAAATGAATGATGTAGGATTTTGTGAAACCTGTGTTCTTGGTAAGAAATGGAGGGTTCAATTTGGGATAGGAAAACATGTCACTAAAGGGATTTTAGATTATGTTCATTCAGATCTATGGGTCCTGCTAAGGTAGAAACCTTAGGTGGTGCTAGGTATTTCTTATCAATTGTTGATGACTTTTCAAGAAGAGTGTGGGTGTTTGTCTTGAAACATAAGAGTGATGCTTTTCCAAAGTTCATAGAATGGAAGATTTTGGTGGAAAACCAAACTGAAAAGAGAATCAAGAGGTTGAGAACTGTCACTGGTCTGGAGTTTTGTAATAATGAATTTGATAAGTTTTTTAGAGATTGTGGGATTGGTAGGCATTTAACAGTACCGGGAACACCTGAGCAGAATGGGTTGGCTGAGAGAATGAATAGAACCATAGTGGAAAGGCTGAGGTGTATGAGGTTAAATGTAGGATTGCCTAAGTGTTTTTGGGGTGAACTAGTGACTACTGCAGCCTATCTTGTTAATAGATCTCCTTCAAGGGTGATTGGAAAAAAGACACCTATGGAAGTGTGGACTAGTACCAAACCAGATTGCAGTCATCTAAGAGTGGTTGGGTCCATGGCTTATGCTCATATAAGTTAGGACAAGCTGGATCCAAGGGCAAAAAAGTGCATACCTTTAGGCTATCCAGATGGTGTGAAAGGCTATAGGTTGTGGAGGTTGGATAATGTAAGTCCAAAGGTATTTGTTAGCAGAAGTGTAGAATTTAATGAAGAGGTTTTGTACAGGGATGTAGTTGGTTCAAGTAGTAATATAGATCCTAAGTTTAATTCTGTTCCTAAGAATGTTCATGTTGAGGTGGAGCCTGGTACACATGATGCAGAAGCCAGCACTTCTGGTGCAGGGGTAGAATTAGGAAATTCAGGAGAATCATCTGGTTACAACCTGGCTAGAGACAGAACAAGAAGAAACATAGTCAAACCATTGAGATTTAGAGATGGTGATGATGTTTTTGCAGTAGCCTTCACTTCTGCTGAACAAGAAGATTTATATGAACCTTTGACTTTCAATGATGCAATCAACTCCAGAGACAAAGAAAAGTGGCTCATAGCCATGGAGGATTAAATGGCTTCTTTAGACAAGAATCAAACTTAGGTTTTGGTGGACAAACCGAAGGACCAGAAACTGGTTGCTTGTAAATAGATTTATAAAATCAAAGATGGTATGCCGGGGGATAAGGGTCCAAGGTTTAAGGCCAGATTAGTGGCTAAGGGATTTACTCAAAGGGCTGGGATTGATTATGATGAGATTTTTTCACTAGTGGTCAAGCATACATCAATAAGGGTAATTCTGTCTATTTCCTCTGTATTTTACTATGACCTTGAACAATTAGATGTAAAGACCGCGTTTTTACATGGATACTTGGATGAAAAAATTTATATGGCTCAGCCTTTGGGATTTGTGGAAAAGGGAAATGAAAATAAGGTATGGCTCTTGAAAAGATCACTTTGTGGACTGAAACAGTCCCCGAGACAGTGGTATAAAAGATTTGATGAGTTTATGCTAACTCATGATTTTTCAAGAAGCTCTTATGACAGTTGTGTATATTTTAAAGAATGGAATAGTGGTGAGTACATATATTTGTTGTTGTATGTAGATGATATGCTTATAGCATGTAGAGATAAAGCTGAGATAGACGCTACTAAAAGAATGTTAATGATGGAGTTTGAAATGAAAGAACTTGGTGAGGCCAAGAAGATATTAGGGATGGAAATCACTAGAGATAGGGAGTTAAAGCAGCTAAAACTGTGTCAGTCCCAATTTGCGGAAAAGATACTCAAAGTCTATGATATGGATAATAGTAATGGTAAGATTGTTACTACTCCTATAGCTTCTCATTTCAAATTATCATTGAAAGATGCTCCCAAGAGTGAAGAAGACATCAAATACATGGAAATGATACCTTATGCTAATGTGGTAGGTAGTCTCATGTATTTAATGGTCTGCACAAGACCTGATTTGGGATATGCCGTCAGCTTAGTGAGCAGGTACTTAGCTGATCCTAGTAAGAATCATTGGGAGGCTGTTAAGTGGATACTGAGGTACTTAAAAGGTACTAAGGAGTATGGTTTGTTGTTTGGGAAAGAGGTGGGGGAGAGTCAAAGTCTAGTTGAAGACTTTGTTGACTCAGATTATGCAAAGGATCTTGACAAAGGTAGATCGATAACTGGTTACTGTTTTAAAGTCATGGGTAACACAGTTAGTTGGAAAGCTCAATTGCAAAGAGTGGTGGCGTTATCAACCACTGAGGCTGAGTACATGGCCCTTACAGAGGCTGTTAAGGAATGGTTATGGTTAAAAAGACTAATTTCTGAGCTAGGGGTAAAATTGTCCAAAACTGTCAAGAAATTATCAAGAAATAATGTGTTTCATGAGCGTACAAAACACATTAATGTCAGGTTACACTTTATTAGAGGGTAATAAGTTCAAAGGAACTTGAAGTTGCAAGTGTTGACACGAGTGACAATCTGGAAGATTTTCTCACTAAGACATTACCCGGATCAAAGTTTGATGATTGTATTAATGGGCTGAATATTGGTTAAAGATATGATTTAATCTTAAAGGTGGAGATTGTTGGAGTTTTAAAGTCAAATCATGGTATTTAAGAGTCTTTTTAAGCTTCTGGTTATGTTAGTTCACAGCTGTAGGGGCTGAAACTGTCAAGTTTGTATAGTTGTTATAACTTTGTAACAATGTGACTGGTACTCAAAAGTTGGAGGACTAGTTCTGTAAATTTGTCAGTAACTCCGTTATCAACAGTTGTTGACTAAAATTGGGGATAAATAGAGGTGAGTTAGGGTTTCAAAGTTAGTTCAGTTAATTGTAGCTTTCAGTTTTCATTCAGTTATAATCGTTTCGTTTTCTTGATTTCGTGATAATAAACTTCGATTGAAACCCTTAATACTTGATTTCTCTTGTGTTTTTTACAACAATAAAGAAATAGGTTTCTATACTTTTAATGCGAGAGAGATAGTCGAGTACAAGCCAAACGCAATAGACAAACGAGTTAGAAGTGTAATCAGAATCTTTCAAGGACGCTTGTATGAAAATTTTCCAAACCTTTTAGATTTTAGACATTTTGATCTCTTTTTGCTTGCAATAGAAGTATTTTATGAAATATTTCATGTGCCATTCCCTTTAAAATGGCCATGTTCCATGTCAAGCCTAAACACATCGAAAAACCATCATATGGCGAAAAACAAAACTAGCCAAAACCGACCTTGTGAAAAGTTACGTAAAGCTACATTTGGTAGATTTCGTCACGTTGATCCTTCAATATCATATAAAGAGCGGATTTCCTATATGAAAACATTGTCTAACTAGATCATAATCTAGTACATTCCTCCTTTGGATGCCAAGCCTATTAAAAACGTTCGTTTTTATTCAGAGGTTGTCTCAAAGAACATCAATTTTAGTGGTAGCTAGATACAAAGAGTTGGTTGATAAAAAGACTTTTGGTGAATCAAGATTCGATAGTTTTATTGATCGTGTGAAGATGAAAGCGAGTGCTCCTTCTAATGTTGGCGTCGTGAAAAACGATTAGTAGGCATGATAAATTCAATGATATGGTGTAAAGTTTTATCAATCAGACAAAACTTTGACAAATATTAAACTATTGTGAATGTTTTTCCTTATCTCAAATGCAAGTAATACAAATCAATATAAAGGGATGAGGTCCACAATTAACTCCTATGATTGTGGATCACCATCAAGACAATATCACAATTGATTCCTAGAAATATGCATCGACATAACAACCATATCACAAATATAAAGACTACATTAATGGTAGAATAATATGACAATAGTTTCCTTCAATATTCCCCCCCCCCCCCCCAGCTTGAGCGTGGATATGTGGTAACGTTCAAGCTGGATTTGAATGTCTCGAATAAATATCTCGGTAAGCCCTTGGTGAAAATGTCTGCGTATTGTTGTAGTGATGGAACATGGAGCACTCTAACGTGGCCTATTTGAACTTTTTCACGAACAAAGTGGATGTCCATTTCAACGTGCTTGGTACGCTTATGTTGTACGGGAGTCCCGGATAAGTAAATGGCTGAGATTTTGTCACAAAATACAATTGTAGCTTTGTTTGTTGGAGCCTTTAGCTCAAGAAGAAGATTTTGAATCCATGTGGCTTCTGCAACAGCGTTTGCTACCCCTCTATACTCGGCTTCTGCACTTGATCTAGATATGTTCGTTTGACGTTTTGAGGACCAAGAGATCAGGTTATCACCGAGAAAAATACAATAGCCCCACGTGGAGCGTCGAGGATCCGGGTACCCTCTCCAATCTGCATCCGAGTAGGCAACTAAAGAGTGACTTGGTGAAGCGGATAGTCGTAGACCCATATCGATGACGCCATGAATGTAGCGTAACACACGTTTCATAAAATCAAAATGAATATCTCTCGGAGCATGCATAAATAGGCATATTTGTTGCACCGCATACGATAAATCGGGTCGGGTGATGGTGAGATATTGAAGTGCCCCAGCTAAGCTTCGATATAACAAACCATCCGGTAGTGGAGTCTCATCGGTGGCACTAAGTTTGGAGTTAGTATCGACAGGAGTGTAACATGGTTTGCATGCGGTCATGTTAGCCCTACGAAGAATGTCTCGAGCATACTGAGTCTGAGCGAGGAATAAAGACTGATGATCTCGGGTAACCATGTTGCCAAGGAAGTGATGAAGGGATCCCAAGTCAGACATGGCAAATTCAGTGGATAGTTGGGAGATGTATCTTTTGAGAAGGTCAGGATGGTTAGCCGTGAGAACAATATCGTCCACATAAAGTAGAAGATAGGTTATGTTGTCACCATTTTGGTAAATAAATAGCGACGTGTCACACATAGTATTGTGAAAACCCAAGGACGTGATGAAAGCCGAAAAGCGAGTATACCATGCTCTCGGCGCCTGTTTTAACCCGTATAGTGATTTCTTTAGCAAACAGACGTGATTGGGATGAGCGGGGTTAACAAAACCGGGCGGTTGGTACATGTAAACGGTTTCCTGAAGATCGCCATTGAGGAATGCGTTTTTGACGTCCAACTGATGTATCGGCCATGATCGTGACACGGCTAATGATAGAACTGTACGAATGGGAGCCGGTTTGACAACCGGGCTAAATGTCTCGGCGCAATCAATGCCTACTGTTTGAGATTTTCAATTACACACGAGGCAAGCTTTGTAACGCTCCAATGTTCCATTAGCATTAAATTTGTGCCTGAATAACCACATTGAATTGATGACTGGACTGTTTGCGGGCCTCGGAACTAACTCCCATGTATTATTATCCTGCAAGGTACTATATTCATTGTTCATGGCACGTAGCCATATCTGGTCGAATAATGCTTTGGTATGTGAATTAGGGACGGGTGAAATGTTTGTTGTGGCCGCGAGATTGTATCGGGGTTAGGTTTGGAGACACCGACTTTGGAGAAGGTTTGCATGGGATGGTCATTTGTTGGGGGTGGTGTCGGGTTTGATTCTGCATATTGGGTGGGTGGGTTTTGTATGGAGGATTGGGTTGTTGGTAAGTTTACGTGAGGTTTGGGTGGTGGTGGGGGTTGCATGGTTTGCATGGGATGTTGAGATAGTGATGGGTCTTGTTCCACATATTGGTTTGCATTTGGGATAGGTGAGGTTATGTTAAGTTGATTGATTATATCAATATTGGCATTATTGTTGGGTGTGGTAGTGATAGTAGGGTAGCATGAGGGAAAGAAGTGAGAATTAATGGGGGTGGGGTCATCAAGGAAGGTGTAAGTAGTGGGGGAGTTTAACTCGGTGAATGGAAAGCTTGTTTCATCAAAGATCATATGGCGTGAGAGATGTACGCAACCCGTGACTGGATCATAACATCTATATCCGCGAAAGCGAGATGGATAGCCAAGAAACACACACCGCGTAGACCGCGGTAAGAGTTTGTTTGGTTGAGTGGCAGACATGTTGGGGTAGCACGCGCAACCAAAAATTCGAATGTGATCATAAGTGGGTTGGCGGAAATATAGGGCATAGGAGGGTGTTCGGAGATTTAGGCGAGTGGTGGGTAAGATGTTGTGGAGGTACGCCGCTGTGTGGAGCGCCTCAACCCAAAATTGGGGTGGAAGACGGGAGTGAACTAGAAGAGCTCGAATGACATCGTTTAAGCGACGAATCATCCGTTCCGATCTCCCATTTTGTTGGGAGGTTTGGGGGCAAGAGAAACGAAAAACGAGACCGTTTTTATCGGCAAACGTTTTGAAGTTATTATTATCGAATTCACCGCCGAGGTCACATTGAAACATTTTAATAGGTAAGTGAAATTGGGTTTGGATGAGTTTGTGAAATTTGGTGAATGTGTTAAAGGTTTTGGATTTGAATTTGAGTGGGTAAATCCAAACATAATGAGTATAATTGTCAATAAAAACCATATAATACTTGTAACCAGAATTACTTATAATAGGATATGTCCACAAATCGCAATGAACAATGTCAAAAGGCATAAAAGTACGAGAAACCGAATCCATAAAAGGTAAACGTTTACTGTTTTACAATTGACATGAAGAACAAAAAGACGAGTCAACATTTTTATTGCATGAAATACTAGAAATGTGTTGAAGATGGCTTAGCACATTCGCTCCAGGATGTCCAAGACGATCATGCCATGGTGGATGAGAGCAAAGTAAATTCCGTCTTGGTGAAAGGGTATAGATCTCCACTGCTATTGTGGCGGGAAAGGAGCCGTCCATCCTTGAGGTCCTTCAAAGAAAAACCAAAGGGGTCAAACTCAACGGAAACTTAGGTATCAATAGTAAATTTACGTACTATAATAAATTTTTGATAACACATGGTGAGTGTACGATGTCATTAAGTTTGTAGGTTTTGTTTGGGAGGGTGTATAAGCCATTACTGGAACCAGTGGTGGCCAAGCGTTGGCCATTTCCAACAAATATAGGACTTGGAGGCAATAAAGATGGTGTTAGTATACTACCTGGATCAGATGTGATGTGAGACGAGGCCCCCGTATCCATGTTCCAGTGAGGGTCTTGATAGTTGTTGACCGAAACCGGGAGGGGGGTTTGAAGTTGGTTGTTGGGCTAAATCAGCTTGTTGTGGTTGTTGAAAGTGAGCAATTGGTTGTTGAGGGTATTGGGTCGGGTGAGACGGGTATGGTGTGGGTGGTGGTGTCCAAGATGGTTGGGTAAAGCTATACTGAGATGTGGGAGCCATGTTAGTTTGGTGGTGTTGTTGGCCCAACGACTTATGAAAGTGTTTTCCGCAAGAACCGGATCCACGACCACCAGTGGATGGAGGTGGTCGGCGGTTGCCGCCTTGTCTCCCCCCACGCGTATTATGACCACGGCCTCTAGCTGCCTTTGCCGGGTCATAGATCCGGCCCCGATAACCGTTGGGGTAAGGAGATCGGGTTGAATCGGTTTGAGCAGGGGTATTAGAGTGCAAGAGAATCGTGTCACGACTGTGGTTGGATCTAGCAGCAATTCAAGTTTGTTCGGCTTCGATCATGTTCCGAGCAACCTCCCATTTGGGTTTGCTATGGTTTATGATTGCAGCAATGGTGTCGTATTTAATGGGGAGTCCGCGAACCATTTGTATAACCAGGCGGCTTTCATTGACCGGTTGATCAACATCGCGTAATTGCTCAGCGATGTCCTTCAAGGTTTGACAATAGTTATCCAAAGAACAACATGAGTTGAGGGTGGTGTTGGTGAACTTTGTTTCAAGGGTGACGGCTCTGGCGTGTTTGTTGTTGACAAAGATATCTTGGATTTTTAGCCATGCGGCTCTAGCTGTGATGTCGGTGTCAAGAACTCGGGCGAGAAGGTCGTCGGATAATGTGCTATATATCCACTGGAGGATGAGGGCATCGAGTTTGAACCAAGCGGAGAATTTTGAATCAGTTTCTTCAGGTGGTTCGGTGCCATCTATATGATGGAGAACTTTGTAGGCACGGACATGGAGTTTGAAGAGTTTGAATATGAGGGTTCGTATTTTATTGTTGATGTTGGTGACAGTGTAGGGTGGGTGTAGGGGTTGTTTTTCTTGTGGATTTTGGTTGTTTGAGGTCGATGAATCATTGGAATCATTGGAGGTAGACATAGTGTTTGTGGAAGTAGAACCAGGAAGAAGAAAGATAACGAAAAAGAGAAACGGAAAAAAACAATGTTTGTTTTTGGCTCTGATTATCATGACAAATATTAAACTATTGTGAATGTTTTTCCTTATCTCAAATGCAAGTAATACAAATCAATATAATGGGATGAGGTCCACAATTAACTCCTATGATTGTGGATCACCATAAAGACAATATCACAACTGATTCCTATAAATATGCATCGACATAACAACCATATCACAAATATAAGGACTACATTAATGGTAGAATAATATGACAATAGTTTCCTTCAATAAACTTAAGTTCCGAGCTACATCTAGTACGGGTGCTAATGAGAAATATAGACATTTAAGTGAGATCGGCTTGAACCATCACCTCTTAATCAAAGCCCTTTCGTTTTTATGCTCTCCTATTAAATTACACACTTGTTATTATTTATTTATTTTGGCATTTTTATACCTTATTAAATGCATAAATATATGTTTTAACTTTGGGATACTGGATTTTAATAATCCAAACTTTGGCATAATGGCCGATATTAATCTCAACTTAAGTTTGTCTTTTTATATCATATTAATACCACACTTGCAAAAGAAGAGGACAAATTAGAACGAGTGAGTGTAGTGTTTCTTATAAGGTTTCCATAGAACAAACCAGAATTCACAGCCGGGTTTTGCCCTGATCAAACATGTACATTTCACATATATACCAATGACCCAACTGATTCTATATTGAAGGTCACGCGCAGGTCCATGGAAATCGATCTAACCAGAAATTAACGTAACAAATAAAAGCCCACACACACGAATATGCTTGGCACAAAGAATCTGAAATGATTACAAACAATCCATTTATATTTTCATAATTAGGCCAAAAGATACATTCAGCAACAAGATATTAACCCATTCATCAAGATTCCTACAACTACATAACTGCACCATTAGCCTGATTTTGGCAGTTCAAGAATCTGATTCCACCTGAAACTTCGTAAAGATATGATTTTATATAATTTTACACGAATAGACAGATAAGCGAATACACACCAAAAGCTATAGATAAGTGAGTTAGTAGTGTGATCAGAATCTTTAATGGATTCCTGTTATCAGAATCGTTAGTAGATAAACGAGCTGTTGTGAAAAGATACGTAAAGCCACATTTGGTAGGTTTCGTCGCGTTGATCCCTCAAAATCATCTAAAGCTCGAGTTTCCTACACGCAACCAGTGTCTAACGAGATTCCAATCGATTATGTTCCTCCCTCGGATGTGAAGTATGTTAAAAACGTTCGCTTTTCTTCAAATAATGCCACAAAGAATGACAATTTTAGCCATGGAAAAGAGTTGGTTGATTAGAAGACTTTTGGTGAATCAAGATTCGATAGTTTTATTAAGCGTACGAGGATGAAAATGAGTGATCCTTCCGATGTTGGTGTTATGAAAACGGTCAATAAACATGATACTTTCAACAAAAGGGTGTCAAGTTCCGAGCTACATCTAGTATGGGCGCTAATGAGAAATTATTGGAAGTTTTTTAAAGTGTGTGAATGAAGTCTCAATTAAAACCCGAGCCCGCGTGAGACAATTTTGGAATTCGGTTTTGAAATTCAAAATATGTTGGCCTTGTCAAGATAATTAATAATCATTATGATAATGATTATTGTTTTTGGTTTTCAATTATGCACTAGTGACTATTATTTATTTGAATATTATTATTCTTCAATGGTAATCAATTAGAATTGATCATGTTTAATGGCCATTATTTGAATATTATTATTCTTTAATTGTCATCAATCACAAGCCTGGTTCACCGTTTCTTGATTATTTCTTTTCTTATTTTTGGATTCTATGCTTATTATTAATACAAGATTTCCAACAAACTTAAACAGATTACTTATTATTATTCTTGTATTTTCATTTTCAGAATTCGTGAGATTTTTGCTACAATCTTAAAACCTTACTTATAAGGATTTTTGGGTTCACGAAATGGTTCGAAATAAAAATATTTAGATATTATAATCTTATAAATATTTTCTTTGGAAAATTATGTGCTTAGTACATCTTGATGTGCTTGGATTTTAGATATCATGATGCAATCTTAAATCCTATACAGTGTTACAAAATGTTATATTTGATCAACCGTTTGTTTTTAGAAAACGTTTTGTGTAATCATTTGTGTTCTAACTATGGTGTTAGAATTGATCTTGTAAAACCGTTGGGATTTTATTAGTTTTGTTTTGACGATTTTTGCAATCGTTTGTGTCTAACAATTGTGTTAGAAATGGTTTTGAGTAAACCATTCGTTTCTTGTAAATGTTAAATATCTAACATGCGTGTAAGATACGGTTTATTTATAACGTTTTGCGTAAACGTTAATTTTCTAATGAATGTGTTAGAAAATTCAAGCTTTGCTACTTAAGTGTAGTAATTGTAACAAGTTGATGTTATTTGAACATATTTGTTCAAGAGTATTGTTTCAAAAATGAAACGAGGATATGAGGATATGTGTGCATGGATTTCTATTTGAGTGAATACTTGTATACATAATATAAAACGATATCACTTAGATGATTCATGTCGGATGACGAAAGTGTTGAAGATAATAACACTTGGAGATTTTATGTGTAAATGTCGTCAAAATAATTTCGTATAATAAACAACTTGTGAGTTGTTGCGAAGATTAAAGTCTAAGACGACACATCAAATATATAATCACATCATGAGATAGTAATAGAATTAAATGTGAATTGTAACATATGATTTAATATATGTTAATGACAAATTCACTAAGTGTGAATTGTAACATATGATTTAATATATGTTAATGACAAATTCACTAGGTGTGAATTGTAACATATGTTTTAATATATGTTAATGACAAATTCACTAAGTGTGAATTGTAACATATGATTTAATATATGTTAATGACAAATTCAATTGTAGCATATGATTTAATATATGTTAATGACAAATTCACTAAGTGTGAATTGTAACATATGATTTAATATATGTCAATGACAAATTCACTAAGTGTGAATTGTAACATATGAATTAACATATGGTAATAAGATATTTAAATCCTTGGATATTCATCATTGAAGATTCACCGAACCCCTCGAGATGATTCAAACTGATGTGTGTAATCTAAAAGCAATTCCTACTTGTGGTGGGAACAGGTACTTCATCACGTTCATTGATGATAGTACAAGATATTGCTATGTTTACTTACTTAAGATTAATGACGAGGCTATTGATAAGTTTATCTTATTTAAAGCCGAAGTTGAGAATAACTAAATCGAAAAATTAAAAGAGTAAGGAGTGATCGAGGAGGTGAATATGTTTCACCTTTTATTGACTTGTGTGATAAAGAAGGAATCATACATGAAGTCACGCCTACTAATAGTACAAGATATCGAATAAGAAGAAAGATCTAACTCCATATGAGTTATGGACGAGAATTAAACCACCATATATATACTTGTGAATGTGGGGGTGCCTAGCCAAGGTAGTAGTGACTCCACCAAAACGCCTACTAATAGGACTCAAAACCGTAGATTGTGTGTTTATAGGATATACCCTTCCCGGTGGTGCATATCGATTTCTTGTGCATGATTCCAAGAATCCCAGAATAAACAATGGCACTATAATAGAAGCAAAGGATGCATCATGGTTTGAATATAAGTTCCCATGTTTGGATAAAGGAAAACCGAGCTATTCTAGACCGGTTGAGGAAAGTATTCAAAACGAGAGTACTGGATATGAACCTTGGGAACAATCTGAGACAGAGGAGGTTGAAATCAGAAAAAGTAAACGGCAAAGGACTGAAAAATCCTTCGGCCTTGATTTCCTTACCTACATGGTAGAAGAGGAACCTCAAATGTATCAACAAGTAGTGAATTCCGCTGAAGGACCTCAGTGGAGGGAGGCCATCAAATGTGAGATAGATTCTATCTTATAAAATCATACTTGGGAACTAGTGGATCTTCCTCAAGGGTGTAAACCACTAGGATATCGATGGATCTTCAAGAAGAAGATGAAACCTAATGGCACCATCGATAAATATAAGGAAAGGTTGGTGATCAAAGGATATAAACAACGAAAAGGTTTAGATTACTTTGATACATATTCGCCGGTTACGCGAATAATGTCTATAAGTTTGGTGCTTGCCATTGCCGCCATTAGAAACTTGGAAGTTCACAAAATCGATGTAAAAACGGCTTTCTTGAATGAAAATCTAGAGGAAGAGATTTACATGGGACAACCCGAAGGCTTCATAGCCGTTGGGCAAGGAAAGAAAGTATGTAAACTTGTGAAATCCTTGTATGTATTGAAACAAGCTCCTAAACAATGGCACCAAAAGTTTGATCATGTCATGCTTGATGCTGGGTTTAAAATCAATGAATGTGACAAATGTGTGTACGTGAAGGACACATCCGATGGATATGTCATTTTGTGTTTATACGTAGATGATATGCTCATTGCTGGAAGTGATGACAAAATCATAACGTCCACTAAGAACATGTTAAAAGCAAGATTTGACATGAAGGACATGGGTTTGGCGGATGTGTTTTTGGGAGTTAAAATCACACGAACCCAAAATGGACTTCTTTTAAGTCAATCCCATTACGTGAGCAAAATTCTTGAGAAGTTTAATGCGAATGACTCTAATGTAGCTAGAACTCCCATTGACACGAGTCAACATCTAGCTAAGAATAGAGGTGAACCCGTTAACCAGTTGGAATACTCAAGAATTATTGGCAGTTTGATGTATCTTATGAGTTGCACTTAGACCCGGCTTAGCATATGCTGTGAGCAAGCTAAATAGATACACAAGCAAACCAAGTTCAAGTAATTGGAATTGTGTGATTCGGTTGCTTCGGTACCTAAGATACACTAGAGAATACGGGTTACATTATAACAGATATCCAGCAGTTGTCGAAGGACATTGTGATGCAAATTGTATATCTGACACGAATGATTCCAGAGCAACAAGTGGGTATGTATTCACACTTGGAGGTGCTGCTATATCGTGGAAATCGTCTAAACAAACGGTTATAGCTAGATCCACGATGGAATCAGAATTCATCGCGCTAGATAAAGCGGACGAAGAGGTAGAATGGTTACGTCAATTTGTTGAGGATATACCAAGATGGTCTAAGCCAGGATCGGCCATCTGTATACATTGTGATAGCCAATCGGCAATTGGCAGAGCTCATAGCACAATGTATAATGGTAAGAATAGACATATTAGACGTAGACATAATACGGTACGGCAACTAATATCTACTGGAATTATCACTGTTGACTATGTGAAGTCAAAGGATAATATTGCGGATCCGCTAACAAAAGGCCTAAGTAGAGAGTTAGTTCAGAAGTCGTCCATGGGAATGGGACTGAAGCCCATGAAAAATTAAAGTTCATGCGAAGGAAACCTAACTCAACAAACTGGAGATCCCAAGAGTTGAGTTCAATAGGAAAACCTAATTGTATGAATTAGTGCGGTCATTGTGGGGGGGGGGGGGGATAACCCTACAATTTTAAGAGGGAGTTTACCACGTGGCAAGGTAACCTTCCTAGTCCATTTCTAAAAGTGACAAGTGTGAGGCTAAGCATATGGCTTTTAATGATTCGATCAAGGTAGTCATACATGGTGAATCACCTATGTGAGAGAGAAGTGGGGTCGCTTCGAAGGGTGTTGTTGGGCACAATACTTAATAGCTCTTGCAGAACCAGGTGCATATTCATGACCACAACAAACATAACTATGAGGACTTGACTTTGTCAGGGAGAGTCTTGTGTGAAGTATATTGTCGTCTACAAAAACGGCAGACGAGTTCAAAGACATCACCGTCTACTCAGATCCAGTGGGCTAAGTATGCTTCATAAGCAAAGGTTCAAAGGATAACACCTACCTATTGTATGCAAGATTCAACTGCTAAAATCTAATCGAAATAATGTTGTTTCGACCTCCATTCATGTGGGGGATTGTTGGAAGTTTTTTAAAGTGTGTGAATGAAGTCTCAATTAAAACCCGAGCCCGCGTGAGACAATTTTGGAATTCGGTTTTGAAATTCAAAATATGTTGGCCTTTTTAAGATAAAATAATCATTATGATAATGATTATTGTTTTTGGTTTTCAATTATGCACCATTATTTATTTGAATATTATTATTCTTTAATGGTCATCAATTAGAATTGATTATGGTTAATGGCCATTATTTGAATATTATTATTCTTTAATTGTCATCAATTGGAAATTGATGATGGTTATGATTCCTTGGTTATAAAACCAAGTGCATCATTTTGACTACACCGAAAATACACCAACATGCACACTTCTTCTTCTTCTTCCTCTTTCTACAACAACATTGTTACGGTTTTCGTTTCGGGCAAGTGATCAAGTCCGGCAATACTACGCTTCTGCTTCGAACCGGAGTACCCTGTGAACAGACCGCGAATCTGTTTAAGGGAATTGTGTCAAACACAAGCCCGGTTCACCGTTTCTTGATTATTTCTTTTCTTATTTTTGGATTGTATGCTTATTATTAATACAAGATTTTCAACAGAAATATGGATCATTTAAGTGAGATTCGTATGCTGAATTCGAAACTAAAGTTGTTTGTGTAATTTGTTTGATATGATATATTATCGTTTCAATAAAGATTAATAAATTCCACGAAATATATGAATGTACCTGGATCATGAAAAAAGTTGTAATACTTAATTAACCATTGCAAAATCAATGACTTCTACTGAAAGATAGATTAGTTCGTCATAAATGCATTGGTGAAGCTGGATACCATTGCAAAATGAATGACTTTTCATTCATAGAATATGATGAATAATCATTAACTAAAAATAAAATAAAAACAACGAAGATTACAGTCTATCATAAGCAGAAAAAACATAGCTAAACGCCTAAACACTATCTTATTGGCCATCAATCTCCTCCTGGAACTTGTGCTCAAACTTCTCTTTCAAAGAAACTGTGACCTCTTCAAACTTGTTAGCGATTTTCTTCAACTCCACAGCCTCCGCTTCAACTTTCTTGATCCTATCCTCACCACGTTTTGGCCTTCTCATGCACCTTAATGTCGACTCCAAAAGGCGGTTAACATTCATGCGGGAAGACCACATGTTTGCATCAAACATCTTTGCCATGAAAGTAACCATACCTCTTGTACTCTTTGCGTGGGTCCGGTCCGCCCATAGACCCTAAGGCTCAGTGGTAGTCAAGTCGCTATGAACAATCAACATGTTATGCGTTGTTCTTGCGTTCCCTGCATCATGAATATATCATAGACCTTGTCAGTATAATATGTAACTCTACAATTGAACAATATAAACGAAGATAGATGAGAGGAGACATATATTAAGGATTAAGGAATATATGTACCTGACAATATTTTGACACATGAGCAGGCTTCCCAGTTGGTGGCAGGTGCGGCGCTAAATTAAGATGTGTCTGATGATATAAAGATATGAACGAATTAAGTAGAATTATGGTTTGATTTATAAGAAAATGCCTGGTGGGATTTTTCATTTTAACTATCTATCTAATTTGGTCTATCTATTAATCACCCATTTTTTTAATTTATACAAGAGTGATTTGTAATTAAATAAAGTTGTGCAAACGGCAAAGTGTCACCAATTCTTATTCTACTGCATTTTCTTGTTTTAGATGTTTTTTCCTACCCAACTATATTACATGAAAATGAAAAGTATTATGTCAATGATGTGTTTTACATTACGATAGGAACATATACCCATACACGCGTAATCATGTTATTTTGTGAAGAAACTTATAACCATTAATTTAAAACATGTGAAAATTGAGTGTGAGGTCTTAAGTTCTACTTTCAAGATATTGATCGATAAGAAGACGTCATGCACGACTATTAAACCCATTTCCTTTTCTAGAAACTCTAGTAGTAAGCACGTCTTACACTCCTATAAAAAAGGAAAGATACTATCTTTTTCTCTAATCGTATCTAATACATTATTTATACAACCACATACTTCATCTACATGATTACGCACTTCTCCCAAATGTACGATTGCACAATCACCCACATGATTGATTATGTGTTTTTAACTCACACAACAATATGTGATTTATTAAGAGGTTATATAACATGTGTTGTGTGTTTAGACTAGCAACAACCATGAAATAAGCACACGAACGAATTTATAAATTCTTCATATATTCATCAAATTTAATTACGGTTTCAATTTATATTCGCTCTAGATTTGTGCTTTCATCTTTAGGGTGATGACGAGTAAAGAATATTGCATTCCATGTTTGAAGCTTCTTGCTTTTGTTTAGATTTGAGGTACACATTTTTGTGTTTTTAACTCTTATTTTAAAGTACATATGAATAGCCAAGATGCTATTACAAAAAAATATCAACACTAAATTTAAAAGTACATATGAATAGCCAAGATGCTATTACAAAAAGATAGCGTAGGGTTGTGCAAACTGCTTGATGATCACTTGAAAAAATGCTTGATTGGCTCGGCTCAGTTTGATTTGTAAACGAGCCAAGAAGGAGGAAAGGTTCCATTATTCTATATACATGACCGACGCTGACCTTCGGGGTCTTTCACTCAGGGTGTCTTCAATCAATAAGAGCTATGATATCATATCATTTCATATCAAAATAAATCATAAAACATTATATCATATCATTGCAGTATATTGTGGTACATCACATTAAATTACATCATGTCATATCATGTCGTAACATATCAAATTTTACCAGATCATACCCATGTAATGTGATGTGATGTCATCATATCAAATTGTATGATATCATATAAGGTGTCAGATCATATCAGTTTGATTTGTAAACGAGCCAAGCAGGAGGAAAGGTTCCATTATTCTTTATACATGACCGACGCTGACCTTCAGGGTCTTTCACTCAGGGGCTCTTCAATCAATAAGAGCTATGATATCATATCATTTCATATCAAAATAAATCATAAAACATTATATCATATCGAATAATATCATATCATTGCATTATATTGTGGTACATCACATTACATTACATCATGTCATATCATATCGTAACATATCAAATTGTACCAGATCATATCATGTAATGCGATGTGATGTCATCATATCAAATCGTATGATATCATAAGGTATCATATCATATCATATCATTTCATTTCGTATCAAAACATATTGTTTCACTCATATCACATCATATTATATCTAATCGTATTATGTCATGTCATATTATATCATATCACATTATATGGTATTGTATTATATTGTATCATATTGTATTACATCATACTATGTAATCTTGTTCACAAAAAGATAAGAGAACGTTTACATAACACCATCCATGTTATCAAGGTTCCTAACATTTATGATCTAACCAACATATGTAGCTCGAATTCGGAAACTCTCCGAAATGAATATGTTGAATGGAAAAAAAATTATAAAATGAATATAGACCTTTAGTTTTTATTAAAATAAACGAAAGTGCCCGTAAAAGGAGGCAAAAATATAGCATATGCTATATAAGCGGTCTGTTGATCTTGAATAAAGTTCATACTAAGGCTGAGAACTTAGCATGCTCTTTTATTTGTCCGTAAAAAGTTTGCCACCAGTATGATGGCTAAAGTTAAACGGCACTTTACATGTATAATATTTTGATTAGTTTTTCTTGTGAACCCCATTGTTTCAAGTTTTTGCAATTGTTAATGAAATTTAGCTTATGCTTTAATCTCTTAGCCGGTGGAGCATATTTTACTCTTATGGGTGGTTATTTTATATATATTTTCAACAAAGACGGCTTTAAATGTCTGTTTTGGGCGAGCGAGATAACTTGTCTAATTTTAAAATTTTCCGATAGAGAGTATGGTTAATGAGTTATTGAGACCCAACATACCTGATAAACAAGATGTTACCTCTCAAATTTGTTTTATAAGATACAAAATAGACGATAATAAGGTATGATACAACAAATTTAAAGAAAATATATGACCTGTAAACTTATAATATGTAGATTTGTCGTTACATCACTAACTAAGTTAAGAACACTAATAGATACAGTTACAAATTAATAACGACACTTATGAGAACACGCTTATCACATTAAAAGAGTACAATAAACCTAAGACGCTTGCTTTGTTACACGTAAGACTAAAATTCCCAGCACGTGCATTACTGTTATTGTTCGGCACATTATATAAAACTAAGATGACAATATCCAATAAGCTTTGTTGTTATCTTGGATTTCAAGTTAAGTGCTTTTTCATAGTTGTTATCTTGTTAACATCGTTATGTTATGCCAAATAGCCCTGGCCCGATGGACCAAAGAAGAACAATGGTTCAGATTGAAAGTTAATATATTACGTAATATAACATAAATAAGGCCAATCAGAAAAGACATTTTATTTATTAGTTACATGAAATACCTTTATTGCTATGAACAATTAACATGTTATCAACTCCATGTTTTCTTGAGTACCTGGGTCATGAGTCGTGGTTCTCAAAAACAATATAAATAAAACAAGATAGATGAGTTGTAATAGAATTAAAGAACACATACATTGAAGATGTTCTCTCTTTAATAACACTGGAATACGGAACATAAATTTCTGATTTGAAGTCAGTTCATCATCATGTTCATAATTCCAAAACAAATCACAGGAAACTACATAAACCTGGTGCGGAAAAATGAATCGATAAGATCCATATCACTCAGTGGATCAAACTCCAGTTGATCAACCAAATGAGGTGACACATCATGAAATCCAACCTCAGGCTTATAACCGACCACAGATCACCTGACATTCAAGCTCATATGGAATTAGTTTTTACCAAATTTTGTAAAATACGAAGCCCATTTCGACTATAAAACGAATTATAAAACTTTATATTTGATAGGGCTTTGCAAAATTGATACCAAAAGATCAACTCACCTTAACAGAAACCGCTAGCCCTTTTGGCTTGATTGAACAACTTTTTTAAGCTGACTTATCTTGCTTGTTAACAATATTAAGCCAGTGGCCCTTCGTTCCTGAACAATTTCTGTCAATGCCACCAAAGAAGAATAAAAGTTCAGATGGCAAGATAATATATAACATCATATAACATAAATAAGGTCCACCAGAAAAGATTAGTTATCTGAATTACCTTCACCGCTATGAACAATCAACATGTTATCAACAGTTAAAATGTGTTCTTGAGTTCCCTGCAACAATATGAATACAAGTTATCAAAACATTATTATATATAAAAGAAGATAGATGAGATGATCGAATCAGAAATAAAGAATACATACCATGAAATCCCAACGCTCTTAAGGGTTATAGATGGTGGCACTCTAGACTACAGAAGATGTGTCCAGTAATATGAATATTTGGATTGAGAATTAAGGTTTAAATAATTGTTCATGGTATTTGATTTTTCATTTTAATCCCTCAATTTGACTCTCTATTTAATTTATTTTTATCAATTACTTACCCCTTTCATTTTATATATTCATAACATTTATTAATTATTTGAAGAGTAAATAATATTCAGTTGTTACGCCTGGAGAAACTTTTTGGGAGTTCCAAACCAAGTCAACCGACCTACAACCACCAGTCACTCATACTGTAGTTTATTGACGTTTCTTATTCTAGTTCATTTTCTTGGTTTTTATGTTTTTTTCCTTGTCTAATAGTATATGTGGATGCAATATTCTTCGAAGTATATATATATATATATATATATATGTATATATATATATATATATATATATGTATATATATATATATGTTTACATTGCTTTTCGTATCATAATTCGATATCACATAGCCATCTATCTATATGACACCAAATTTGTTTCAAATACATACACATGCACTTATTTTTAGGGTTAAATATGTATGACAAACACATCCACACGATTATGTGCTTTTTGTGCGCTCACTTAGCAGTAAGTGATTTTTTTGGATGGTGATGTAAGTTGCAGAAGGAGATAAGGGCACTTTACTATAGCAATAACTATGAAAGAAGCACACGTGTGACTTCTTGGGATCTCTATAGATTCTAAGATTTCAAATTAGATTTGCTTGATATTTGGGTTTTAAATTTCAGAGTGGTGGCAAGTAAAGATTGCATAACCAACCTTGTAGCTTTTCGCCTTTGATTTTGTGTTACATTTATAGCTAGAGGTAATATGTGCATGATGTGGTTTACATAGCGATAGCAACATGTATGCATGAGCAAGAACATCTTGCGGAATATCTAACAACGCTTAACTAATTTGAAATCCGACAGTCATATAAATGGGTGTGACGTCTTTGTGTTGTACACATGAAGTTTTTTAAAAGGTTGGGAAGGAGACATCATGTATGTCTATTAAACTCTAATGCGAATTAGGAAAACCATAGTAATAAATACGTCATGTGCTTCTAAAAAGAATGCAAAAAATATCATTTAGTTTTCTAACCATATCAAATACATCTTCACACTTTAATGGAAAAATATTATCGTTTTGATATGACCACATAAACAATATTAGGTAAGTGCTAAATAGAAATTGAATCCTAGACGGTGATAAATGTGCTTGATTTCTAATCAAGATAGAGTTTTTGAGTCTTCAAGATTTGTTTACCAAAATAACCGATGCAACATAAATTAGCTGACAATATTTTGACACACGATCAGTGATGTGTGGGTAAAAGAATGTGTATTAAGTGTTTAATTTCGTGTATGTTAAGTGTTTTTATATATCGAACATGAGTACTTTGAGTGTTTTTGTGTTTATAGGTGTGCGAAGCTTAATGGATCTAATTTGAAGTGTTTAAGGATGGAGGAATTGAGATTATACGAAGAGAGATGATCGGGAGCTTAACTGGGCGATCAAGAATCAAAATAAACAAGAAAATGAGAATTTGGAGCAAGGCAAGTCGTAGGCTACGCCTCCATGGTGAGCGTAAGGCAAGAAGTATCAACCGTAGGCAGTCTAGCCGTAGGCTACGGAGACCCAGCCGTAGGCTACGGCGGCCTGGTCGTAGGCTACGGCGGCCTGGCCTACGCCAGGTCTGACAGAAATTCGATTCTTTGGTGATTTTCTTTCATATTTAAGATATAAAAACCCTAAGGTCATTTATTATTGATTATTCGTCAGTGGGGGAAATTTGGGAGACTACTTTTCATCAACATAACACCTCGTAATCACTATAATCATCCATGCAATCCTTATCCAACATCATAATCAAGAGAATTAAGATCGATATGCAATGCTAGAGGCTTCATAACCATATTCGGTGTAGGGTTGAGTTTTATGTTGGATTTTTGACACTTTAAACTTTAACTTTGGATTTGGATTTGGTTAATCATTCGATTGATCAACCCTTTATGCTTGTTTGTGTGCTTAAACGGTTTTATAGTAAGTGATTGATTAATCTTTTGCCAGTTAATCGATTTGTATATATTAATGTAAGATATGAACGAAAGTAGAATTAGGGTTTGATTTATAAGAAGATACTTGGTATGGGATTTTTCATTTTAAACCCACATTTTAACTCTCAATATAATTTGGTCTATATATTAATGTAAGGCTCCGTTACTGGTGCCTCACTTTTGACGTTGGATTTACTCATAAACACAGTTCTAAATATCAGAGTTAATTAAAACTGTGACACCCGACATTTTCAGGTTAACTCCGTTAACTAAACACAGTTAAATCCTGTTAATTGTGTAAGTAAACCTAGTTAGTTTTGTTAACTAAGTTAATGAACTCCCATGCATATAGTGTCATGTATGCATACATTGAGTTAGTCGTGTCGTTGGTGACCTAAGTGAGGGTGACTAGTTATTGATAACTAGAATAATAAACTTGTCATAACTAGTCACACATGTTATATGTTATAATAAATTTGTCACACATGATATGTTACATGTATTATATGTGATAGATGTAATTGTGTTACATGCTTAAGATGTTACATGATTAGTTGTTGAATACCCATATGTTGTAAGAGATTGAACAATTAAATAACATAGCATATAATATATTACATGATAAGTAACAAAAGAGAAGTGCATAACATATGATAACTAGGAAATGTTTATAATAAAATGTAACATGTCACAAATTAAATTAAATAAAGTTATCTAAAGTTTAATCAAATTGATGATGAATTAATGAGGGTGTAAATGAACGTGGATGATGAATAAATGACAATGAAGGTTAAAACTTTTCTTTTTCTTCCTTTGGCCGTCTCATTTCACACCCACACACACACTTTGTATTTTCTAAAAATTCTCTCAAATATCATAAACAACTTGGTGATTCTTAAAAGCAAGGGTGTAGAGTTCTTGGACCAAGCAATAGGTAAATATGGTTTAGTACATATTCTTATTCATATTTTGATTTTGGGTCATGAAAACCTAGTATCCAAATAATCGAATTTGTAAAAATGAACTAAGAATAATCAAGGTTGATTGTTAAAAGAAATTTTGTGTTTTGATTTAAAAGAAAAGATGGAAACCTTTTTGTAACTAAATGTTTTTTATAAATCAGTAAAATAATGAAAGACATGAGATTTGATTGTATAAAAATGTTCCCTGATGATTAAAGATCATAAGGATATAAGAATCATGATTTTTGTGACTTTTGGTTTGAATCTGCTTGTTGACAGATTCTGTGTTTTATATTGTAGATTGAATAACTTGATGATACGTTGGTGTTTCGGATTGATATTTGATACTATGATTAAGTACTTTGAATATAGTTTTCAAAAAGTCAAGAATCATAATTTTTGGACTTTGTTTGACTGCTTTTTATTAATTTACAAAATCGGATTACAATCCTGATTGAAAGAGAAAGTTTCTGAGCTGTGTTGTAAATTGTATAACTTGAGAATGAAAATAGATATGGTGTCATTACAATTCTGGAATGTTATAAATTGAAGTAGGAATCTAACCCAATTGGTCTTGCATCAATTGGACAAATATAGAATTTTTGGAAAATATTTGTGTACTGTTGTGTTAAAATAGAGACTGAAATTAGGTTGTTGTAGAGTGTGAATATTTTGTATGTTTTGGTGAATTGTAAAATTATAAGAAAAATAGATGTTATACCAAATACCTGTATGAATATGTGTGAATTATTTGGTAATTTAATTACAAGTTTTGGTTGGTTGGAAAAATCAGTTTTGATGATTGAAAACTTGATTATGGATGATTAACATATTGGTTAGTAAAAGTAATTGTAGTTTGTAATAGAATGATTGTGGTTGGATTTTGACTTTATGGGTCAAGTTAGAACTATTTGACTAAGTGGTTAGCTTTACATTTGAAGTGTTGAATGTGGTAGAAGTTAGACTTAGTCATAAGATTGTATGAAAAGTGGCTAATACTTGATCGTTGATTAAATTGTGACTAGGAACATCATGTAGTCGTTCAAAGTCTAGTATATTGGTCAAAAGTCACCAACGGGTCGTCGGTCAACAATTTGGTCAATGGTTAACAAAACTCAAATTTTAGTCTTCGGTCATCGAGATTTGGACTTTTAGTCAACGGTCAATAACTTGGACCTTTTGGTCAAAAGTCAAATGAAAAGTCAAACTTTTGTCAAAGTCAACAGAAGTCAAACTTTGGTCAAAGTCAACAAAAAGTCAAACTTTGGTCAAACTTCAAATAAACGAGGGAATATTTTGGATACTAAGGGTTCTAGGAATCGCTTAGCAAATACTTATAGTGCTTGTATGATTTAGGCACTAGAACAACCTTGACATAAGTAGTTGACTTTCAATTTAAACCGCGTTCAAAGTGAGTTTCACTACCCCACTTTTTACTTACTCCTTTTGGGGGGAAAGCATGCAACATACAAACTTTTTGGATAGTTGTAGACTTTTTAATACCTCATGTGTACATAGTGAACTTAAACTGAAGTCCCCCTTGCACATTGCACTGTTAGCAATTGTATATTGGCTTGGTCTTAAAAGGTAGTACTACTGGGTTTGACGAACCCCCTTGGGGCTCTCAGTTGAGGGAGTCGCCGGGCGTCTCATTTACTAGAAACACACTAGTCTTACATTAGACTCTCTGGGTGGCAAACAAACTAACAAGTCAGCCTCGGTCACAATTGAACCTACACTAATGTAACATGATTGCTAGCCTAATTAACTAGCGGTATAACTAATGCACACATTATCCATGCTTTACTACTTACAATGTTTATTACTAAATGGTTTGTTTGCCAAACTAGTTTTTTAAACTCAAACCTGTGAACTCACCAACCGTTGTGTTGACCCGTTTTAGCATGTCTTTCTCAGGTGTTTAAGGTGCACGCGCGAAGTTGAAATGAGTCTAGGATGCATGGATCCCACTAAGCATCGAATTATGCTAGGAGTCTTTAATGAAATGTTATGTTTGGGCGTCTTGACACGCGCTATAGGTTTTTAAGTGTTTTTCATAAATTTACGCTTCCGCAAATGTAACAACTTTATTGTAAATGTACTTACCTCATTTATGATGAGCAATAATATTTAAATGTTTTCCATTAAAAATTGGTTGTTCGTTATGACACATGGCTAGATCCTGGTATGTCACGCGTCTCACGGTAAAACCCCGTTAGTCGAAAATAGAGGGTGTGACAGATTGGTATTAGATCCATTGGTTATAGTGAACTAGGTTTGTTTTTTAAACCAGTCTATAACCGTTTTCAAAGCTTTGTGTCAGTTTTAATACTTACAAACCAAGACATACGTTTCATTCATGCATGCACTGCATATGCGTACACGTCGTATTCGCACCACATTGATTTCGCACTTAGCTTCCGCACTCATTTATGACAACAATATTAATCATGCATTTTCATACACATTTATTCTTTACTTGGGGTACGTTGTTAGTACATAACTACTTAAATATACAACGCCATACGGGTATGTCGATATCATCCACAACATTATCCTCGGATAAGAAGCACGCCACTCTTGTTGTCACATCGGAACCTTCACCCATTCTCAAATCATTGGAGCCGAGGAAATAATGGCTTGAATATAGCAACGGCATCGTCTAGAATGATGAGTCATCTCAGGCCCTTGCACGGGCAACACCAAACGAGTATAACCTCTTCAAGTTGGGTATGTCGGAAGTGAGTTCCTTATCTATCTACCATATTGTGTATCATAAATTTTCTAGCCATAATCCACTCCAAACTTGAGTCTCGGGTGAGACACACCTCTTTGAGGCAGACTCTTGAAGGCATTTTTTATAGAAATTCATCGGCATTGAGATGCCATAATTTTCATTCCTGAGCCTCGCGCTCATTTCATTAGTCGATGCTGCTGGAAGAGTAGATTGACTGTGCAACTGAAAACATCTTGCTTATGGTACACTCAAAGTCTATTCTGACTTAGAGGGAAAAAAATTCTTACTTCACTTTATTTCTAGCTTATGTCTAAGTCATACTTCGATTGCATGTTTGCTTCACGAACATGTATTCATTTGCCATTTGTAAAGCTGAACTCTTAGTGTGTTTGACTCGAGTGAATACTCGGATAATCTATTCCCAACCAAAGTTTTGGGTGAAACTCTGAACTAGTCTATGTACGATCAATAAAAAAGTCTTTTTGCTGACCTTTTCATGATTAGTATCACTTTGTACTCAGCAATCCAAACTAAGGGACAACTTGACGCATGGTGGGAGGAATTGGGCTGATCATGTAAACCGAATTATTATTTTTGGTTCACACTTAATAATAATTTATGGTGCATGTGAATCCTGATGAATCCTATAGTTTGGTCATAGTCCGTGAATCTCAAACCTAAGTTTCCACCATTGCTGGAAGCTCTCATAACTCGTCCAACACTAGTAGAAATTGTATAATATGTTCTATAACTGGTAGAAGCGACTAGCCGATTGAAGATGGATCCTCATAAAATTTGATGTTTTAGTTACCAATATGCAAGTTATTTTGGCAAGCTTAAGATATCTTTTCCAAACCTTGTTATGAAAATAATCTGAATTCAAAACCTCTCTAGTGTTTCGTGGCAAGACTTCTAACCCTAGTGTATATGCGAAGTTTTAAGAACCTCTTGTAAACCAACACCATGTTTGTGCGACCTAGCTAAAAGTTCCTGTTGATATACTTACCCTGACCAATTGTTAACTCCCATTTTAGCTTGAAATTTTTTTTTTCCGACCATGACAAACTCTATAATTAGACCATTCCGTAAGATAATCTCATTTTCTCAAGTACACTGGAAAACATAATTTAGACCATCGAAACTCCATTAGAATGCGATGCTTTGGAATACCTTATGCACGGATGGAACCGTAACCCTATAACAAAACTCTTTGAGAAATATCTTCTTTAACACCCCTTTTTGGCTAACATTCTCAAAAACAATTTTAATCACTCACCTCATCTTGACCCCGTTAACTAGCTACTAGTTAGGTCCTACCTCAACTCTCGTGGAAATTGGTAATTTAGTTATGTAACCTTTTATAAAGCGTTGAATCTCCCTCTTGACCAATATCTCTAAGACACCTCCCTAAGGATTGGGGAATTCCCTATGTAACTTTTCCTAGAAAGTTTTTGCCCCAGAACAATTATTCTTAATCGTCTGAAGTAATGCCTTGATCGTATATGAAGGCTGATGGTGTAACTCATCTTATGTGCCTATTGTCACACCCCGACCAAAGGCGGCGGAACATGCCGAGGTGCAACCAATTGTCCAAATACACAAGACACTATTTAAAGTGACAATATTTAGTCAACTCATTTTATTTCAACAAATCAATAAACAACACATCTCGTCCACACAAACAAGTTGAATACAAGTAGCAATTATATTGTTCTCTTTTCTAATATCCTAATAGTCTTGGTAACGTTTTCGTCAAGTCCTCGAGTCAACAAAAGTCAAACCTGTAACATTTCATAAAATAAAGTTTGTCAACACAAAGGTTGGTGAGCAATTCATAAGTTTGAGCATATAAGTATATAGTAATAAAAAGCCACAAAACTTGTATACGAAACGATAAATTAAAGCTATAAACTTGGATAAAATAGATATCGCTAATAGTTTTACGTTAGGGACACCTAGCTACAACGGGTTGCCAAATAGTCTAGGATTTTATTGACAATATCTAAACACATTAGCACCACCTAGTTACAAGGGGTTGCCAAGTATTCTAGGATTTAATAGTTATTGTTAATTGCATTACGTTAATGATACCTTTCCATGAGGGGTTGCCAAATGGTCTAGGATTTATAGTTCCACCATCCCAAAGCGACAAACACATAAGCATGTAAGCATAGAACACCAAATCGAGCAATTATTTAAGTAAAGTATATAATCACGTTTGTGGGTTTAAGATTCAAGTAATTAAAGCATTTAGTTTGATAGGTATGAAATGTCACCCCAAACGAAAGATGGAAAAAGGAGTATGAAAGTACTCACCTCGATTGATGAACCGAGAAATAAATAAATAAATAAATAAATAAATGAAGCTCGAACGGTAAACGAACAGATCCGAATTGAAACGATAAACACCTTAGCTAAAATAAATAACATAATATATATTAATGAACTTGAAACCATAATGAAACTATATTGGAAACATTGAACGATGAGGTTCGGCTGTAAATCGGATTACCGGTTAATTTGTTAATGATTAGGGACTCGTACTTTTTTTTGAACAGAACAGAAATAATAATAATAATAATAATAATAATAATAATAATAATAATAATAATAATAATAATAATAATAATAATAATAATACTATTTTTAAAAAAATAAGATTAGGGACTCGTACTTAACTGACAATTTAAAAATAAAATAATATTATTTTATTTGGGCTCTTAAATAACTAAACCAATATTATATAAACAAGACGGGTTTTAAATCAAGGGTTCGAATTTATAAAAATGAATTGATAATAAAGTTTATAATAATATTATTAATGATAAAGATAGTAATGATAATAATAATTTTTAAAACATGTTATATATATATATATATATATATATATATATATAGGGGTAGGATCTAAAGAGAACTCTTCTAAATGAGAGAACTAGAGAACTTTATTATTTCCATTGATTTCACCTAATCAAAATTGATAATAAAAGAAGAATTATGACAAAACCCATTTTTATCAGGAAAGGGCAATTAAGGAATTAACAAAATATAACAAAACCCGTCAAAACCATCTCTTTCTATCTCTCCTCACTCTCTCTCTCTCTCCATATTTCACACATATCCATCTTCATCCCAACCTAGGGTTTCTTCAAACCAGACGAACGCAATTAATACCAGCCGATTAAACGTGAAGAACACACAATCGAAGCCGAATAACACATAATCGAAGCCGAAGAACACTACCAGGTAATCATTCGATAGCCGATTCTCTGTTTTTCGTGCTTTATATCTGAAAATCGGGTAACAATATGTTGTTAATAGCTCGTATACGTGTGATTGCACATATGTATTACATGAGTCATTAGTATATTAGACATAATCGAAGCAAACATATGATATTATTGTGCGCTTTGATTGTAAATCAAACATTATTTTGTGTATACCACTGCACATACACATTATTCTCTGTTTTTCATGCTTTATATCTGAAAATCGAGTAACAATATATTGTTAATAGCTCGTATATGTGTGATTTCACATATGTATTACATGAATAATTAGTATATTACACATAATCGAAGCAAACATATGATATTATTTTGTGTTTTGGCTCTAAATCAAACATTATGATGTGTATACCACTACACATACGCATTATACTCTGTTTTTTCAAGCTCTCTATATGAAAATCGAGTAACAATATGTTGTTAATAGCTCGTATATGTGTGATTGCACATATGTATTACATGAGTCATTAGCATATTACGCATAATCGAAGCAAACATATGATATTATTGTGCGTTTTTGGTTGTGAATCAAACATTATTTTGTATATACCACTACACATATGCATTATACTCTGTTTTTCGTGCTTTATCTCTGAAAATCGAGTAACAATATGTTGATAATAGATCGTATACGTGTGATTGCACATATGTATTACATGAGTCGTTGGTATATTACACATAATTGAAGCAAACATATGATACTATTGTGCGTTTTGGTTATAAATCAAGCATTATTTTGTGTATACCACTTCACATATGCATTATATGATGTTTTTCGTGCTTTATTTTTGGTAAATCGAGTAACAATATGTTGATAATAGATCTTATATGTGTGATTGCACATATGTATTACATGGATCACTTGTATATTACACTTAAATCGAATCAACATATGTCGTTATTGTGCGTTTCGGTTGTAGATCGAACATTATTTTGCATATACCGCTTCACATACACATTATACTTTGTTTTTTATATATATATTTTTTAACCAAACAATAAAACGTTGATGAAAATTTACTATTTTTTTGATTGCATATACGCATCACATAATTATTGTGACTGATTGAGTGTTTTATAAATAAGTTTGTTAAAACACTTTAATGTTGTCTTACATGGTCATAAAATGTATATAAATGCATAGGTGTGTTACAATATAACATGAATAAAGTAAGGAACTGTATGGTGTTTGTTTAGTATATGTACATGCAAACATATGAAACTTTTATCATGATTACTAACACGTGTACATAATTCATAAAATGTATATCCCGCCAATAACAAAGCTATGGTAGGGTCTGAGGAGGATAAGATGTAGAAAGCCTTACCTCTATCCCATAGGGATAGAGAGGCTGCTTCCGGTGAGACCCCCGGCTCGATAGTAGTTTTGCATCAAGCCTTGGATATAAGGCACATAACACTCAATCATCGGGACACCGGCTGATCGGTGCATGTACCCTTGTCTTTCGGCTATCAACGCCACCACATGATGCCTGATTAACCTTCCGTCACTTTTAACGTTATTTTCACGAGATCAGTAAAATAACATCAAAATTAGTGCAATTTCACTTTTTCCCACCCGTGGGTTCACACATATATACATTATATGTGCGTACCGCAAGCAGGGTGTATTAACAAGAAAAAAGTGACAATTTTAAAACTTTCAAAGAAAGGCAAAAGGAACGAAATAGAATATGAAACCGGAAGGCCAATACAAGTACCTATAATGGATAATGACGAGCAGAAAGATCATGTGGTAAAAAAGATAAGAGTTGTATATAGCAAAAAAAAAAGTAAAATCGAGTCGGCTGCTGATACAGGAGTAGGTAAGTTATAATGTTTATTTATTTTTTTCGTTATTTTTAAAAGCACGAAATGGTCAACTATATATATATATATATATTTTTGTTTTTTTCAATTTTATACGTTTATTTATTTCTTTTACAAATATAGAAAAATCAAAGAAGTCATGGTCATTAGGGCATAAAAGGAGCAGGACATTGGATCAAGGAATATCGTCGGACGTTGAGGATGCAAGTCCAGGTAAAAAAAACTCTCAAACGCACACATACTTGTTAACACGTATTGTATACATATATGATATTTCATATATTTTACAGCAAAAGTTGTATCAAGATCATCAAAACGTGCATGCGTTTTGAGACTTGGAAAACTGAATGTTGACGTATCCAAAGGCATTGAAGGTGAGTACATGAGCATTATATGTTGTATTACACTTATGCACTACCAATTTATGCAGAGACGGTATTAATGCGTCTTATACGTTTACGCATATAGCACATACGCATTACTGATGAGTCGAACGTTTACGCGGATATGGTGTATTAAGACACGTCAAATATTTATGATTTATATGTGTAGGGTCGGTTAGGTGTAATATTAGTACCGATTATGAGCGTTTTGTATGTGTTTTGCCATATATCGACAGCAGTCCATTAATTTACATGATTAGTGGAATATTACATAAATATAATACCTAAATGTTGTATCTCACTGCATAATGCACATATGTACTGTTGAACATAGTAATGTTAATGTTTTTTTAGCATGTTTGTTTATACTGCATATACGTAATGCATCTGTAAAATGCGATAAGAAGATTTGATCATTTGTGTAGTTCAACCGTGATGATAATGCCCATATATGATGATAATGTTAAGGTATTACATATATGCATTACTGATGTTTTACACTTATATGCGATTATAATATATTGCACATATGCTCTATTGTTGCACTATTGTATATGTTAATAAACGTAATAATATAACTGGTATATTGAAACAACGGGTGAGAAAGGAAACATGGCATGAAACAGGCGACGACAGTAGACAACGAAGACGTTAATCCTGGTAAATATAATGAAAATAGCAATGTTGCGATCACACATGTTTATATCAAATGACATTATATGTAATTTGTTAGCCACAATGACATGCTAAACATGTATGAAAATAAGATCAACTGAAGAGGGCATGATCACGTGATGTGATCACTGACTTTCGACGTGAATGAGGTGAGGGCTTATATTTTTGACAACATGGTGTCGAGCGTGTACAACTTAGATGCAGTTTGGTTTCCATGTATAAAAGTACGGCGTAAAAGTAGTAAGTCAAACGCAATTTCAATATGGTAGTGGTGCATATATATATATAAGTCAGTAGTATTACATATGTGTATTATATTAACAATGCATATATTTATTAGAGTAGTAATGGTTGTTTTTTTTTTACACATACCGACATATTTTCCAATTACCTAAATTCGGTTGATGAGTTCAGCAAGGCAAAGAAAAATAAAGTTACCATCGGCAAAAACAGATAATGTCACGGATTATTTGATAAAGGAGGCGACACGGTTGATTGATTTTAGGAAGGTTGAACAGATCAGGATTCTTCGGGTGAAATACATAACCCGCATATTGCTTTCAAAATCAAACATTGTCAAGAAACATATGTTGGAAAATGCTAGAGATTGGGAAAGCAAAAACTAAAAAAAGTTAAAGGTTAAAAAAAGTCTTGTGTGAGGGTTTTTGATGGCTTTATCATTATGAATGAAAGAAAGAACAGTTTTGTAAACGCATAAGGCGTTGTGTAGTTTATGATAATGTGAATCAGTTTGACATGAATGTTTGTTTGTTTCATACATGCACATGAATAAAAACAGTTGGTTGGCATGTATGAATGTGTATGTTATGCGTTATTATGTAAGTTAGTTTTTTTTTACATGGATGCGAATGTCAAAGGCTCAAAACTAAAAACATGTTATTATCAGGCGCGTTAAATATTTTATGCATTAATGGTATGTAGTTACTTGAATTAAACACAAATTATACATTGAATGTACGTAATGGGTATGTGTATGGTCTAAACACTAGACACGTATACGATGTTCGACAATACAAACAAATAAGACCGAAAGGGGATTTTACATACAGGGTACACTTGATGTTTAAAAGATGTAAATAACATTGCATATATATATATATATATATATATATATATATATATATATATATATATATATATATATATATATATATATATATATATATATATGTAACACAACATGTGTGTAACATTTGTATAAAGACTGAATGGCACATGTGTACCGCAATGTGAACATGTATCGGTCAAAACGTGTGTAAACGATATTTTTACCACATAGATAGTACGCATGTACGACACTGGGTGGAGTTTGCTATGTATGCAGTGCACATATGCAATGATTAAAACCCCAATATAACGCTCAACTATGCATATGTATCACATTCATCTGGGTTACAATGGTTGATGTCAATATTAATAACATTGTTCTAAAGTATAATACATAACACACGTGTAATACACATTTATTGAATACATGTAACAATGTAATGAGATGTGAAAGGCACGAAAATCAGGTAGAAGCACTGTGGGCCGATTGTCTGACATTACGGTCAACAAGATGATCAGACGGTGACCCGTTCGCAGTCGTGTCAATTGTAGTAGCGGCTTCTGTTTTAGTCTGGACCTTCTCGCACTTGCGTGAGTCATGATTGTTTACGTATTTGTGGCGTTTTCCTTGCTCTATCTTGATTAAGTAGCACTTGAACATTTTTTGACCTATTTACAATAGTTTGCCTTACTACCGTAAGAATCCAACATGAAACTTCCTAATGCCAAAAAACAGAATTAGTATAATAATAGTAAAATAATATTTGGTAAAGAACATTATTCAAGTAAAAAATGTAAGAAACATGACAGTAGTTAATTTGATTATTTACCTATCTAGCTTTTTCACCATAGCAAATAATGAGCATTATTCAAGTAACTTTCATGTGTCCACGGTTCTTTGCCTGCTTCACCGAATACATACATGGACGGGGCCGTTTCCCACTTATTGCTGAAAACCAAAATTGGAATAAGACTTGTTTCTATTACCGATTATTCTAAATGGTTTTTGTAAACCAGGTTCATGAGTCTAACCTTCACACCCCTATTTAATTTCATGTATATTGCATTATATTTCATGTATATAATACATAATGCATTATATTACATATGTGCATTACATGGATCAAGATGTCACTTTATTGTTTAACACAAGCATATTGCAAAAGATTTCTGGTAAATGTGCCTAATTTGAGGTTCTGTCTGCAAATGATCTCACATATATCAGAATATTTATTTTTTAATTATTACAAATATTTAATACTAATAGTAATACACGTATGCAATACTCAAAACTCTATATCAAATGTATGTAATACCCTGTTTTACGCACATATAACAATATAATACGGTGTATCAGATTAATTTTTTTTATTATTATTACTTATACTTAATATTAACATTATTACACATATGTAATGCTAATAGTATTACACATATGCAATACTCTGTATGACACATTATTACCCAGTTGTAATACTCATTTATCTCATAATGATCTATTAACTCGTGATTAATTAACTAAACTAAGAAATCAACACATGAAGCAAACAAATTATGTTTTTTTCCCTAGAGTAATAGCTGATTTTGACCTAGAGTCAACAAATTATGCCCGTATTTTACCTTAAATCACCGTATTCGGGCCGTTTTTGACCTAGAATCACCAAATTACGGACTTACGGTGTAATTATTATTGTAGATCTTGCAGATAAAGCAATATCTAATCAATTTAAGAGGTAAACAATGAAAATCAGTAAAATCACACATGAATAAGGAAGAGATACCTTCAATTGCTGTGTTCAATGGTTGAATCAAAGCTGTAGATACGATTAACGGAGGTGTATGCGGAAGAGGATCGACTTATAATGATTTAGGGTTCTTAATCATCAAATGCTTCGATTCACGACCTGTAGGTTTTTAAAATCTATTGGAAAATTAAATTTACAATTATAACCCTTGAGTTAGGAGTTCCTTAGTTCTCTCCCTAAATAAGAGTTCTCTCTTGATCCTTCCCCTATATATATAAGATAATGATGTTAATAATAATAATAAATATTTTTTAAATAATACTAATATAGTATAATAATTATACAATAATTATTATTAATAATACTAATATTAATAGTTATAGAATAAAAATCTTGGTATTAATTATTGTGTTGTTGATAAACATGATAATAATAGTAAATAATATTGATAGTAATAATGACATCATACTCGATGTTGGTTCAATTTCTAAACGAATTCACAAATAAATATAATAATATTATTGTTAATAAATAAATGATAGAAATATGATCTTAATAAATAATAACAATATGATCTTTAATAATAATATTAGCAACCTTAATATTTATAATAACAATAACATTAACAATAATACTAATACTAATAATAATAATAATAATAGTAATAATAATAAAATAGTATTAATAACTTTAAAAATAAGTCTTTTATATTATATATATATATATACACTACTACATAAATGGGTATTTGCCACCGATTTTTTGCTACGAAAAAAATCGGTAGCAATTTTGGCTACGATTTAGCTACGTATTAGCTACGAACACATTTTGCTACGATTTTGCTACAAATATTCCATTGCAAGAAAAAACCCGTAGCAAAATCCGTAGCAAACTTGAGATAAGAAGCATTATATAAATTTGTTCAAAAAATCTGTAGCTAATTCGTAGCAAACTTGAGAAAATAAATATTATAAAAACTTAAATCATAAAACTGGTAGCAAAATCCATAGCAAACTTGAGAAAATAAGTATCATAAAAATGATCCTAAAAAACTGGTAGCAAAAATCCGTAGCAAAATAAAGAAAATTAATATTTAAAACTCTATAACATAAAGTTTAGTGAAATTCGTAGCAAATTTGAGAAAATAAAAATATTAATATAAAATTCATTACAAAAAGGTAGGAAAAGAAAAAAAATTTAAAACTAATTTTTCAAAATCTATCACACTACGTGAATATTGACTTTCAGCCACACGAAAAAAGTGTGGCCGTAGGCCTTTAGCCACACACATTTGGTTCAGGTCATATGTGGCCAAAGGTTGCGACACCGTGGGTATGATATGGCCACACACAGTTTTTAGTGGCCTTATGTGGTAATAAGTATGGCTAAAGGGTACAAACATTAGTTGTTGGCCATCAAGAAGCCTCTCCAATAAGTGTGCTTAAATGGTAGAAAATGGCCACATGTCAATTTACTATGAGTGACCATTTCATCTATATAGCCACATGAATTTATGTTTCAGCCACATGAAATTTATATTAATGTGGCCAATAGGTTTTGTGTTAAGTTTACATTGTGATCTATACCGTGTGAATATAGAAAAGAAATGGCCACTTAAATTTAATAATAGGGTGGCTAATTATATGATATAGACACTAGATATTACATTCAAAGTGGCTAAATATGTTTACTTGCCACTCAAAATCTCCTTTGTAGATTATTGTGTGGCCATTGTCTTACCGTTTGTCACACAAAATGTTTTTCCTAATATAAAGTGTGGCTATTGTAAAACTTTTCATCACACATATTGAAGTTCAAAGTGGCTAATCATATCTTATAGATACTGGGGATTCTTGTAAATGTGGCTAAAAATGTGAAATTGCTAGTCAAAAACTCTTTTGTAGTTTGTGGTGTGGCCATTTTCTGACCGTTTGTCACACATATTGCTTTTCCTAATTTAAAGTGTGGCTATTGTCAAACCATTCGTCACACATAGTGAGGTACTGTGTGACTAAAAATATCATATAGACACTGGAGGGTGTTCTCAATGTGGCTAAAAATGTGAACTTGCTAGTCAAAAACTTTTTTGTAGTTTGTGGTGTGGCCATTGTCTTACCGTTTGTCACACATAATGCTTTTAGTAATTTAAAGTGTGGCTATTGTCAAACTTTTCGTCATACATAGTGAGGTACTGTGTGGCTAATAATATCATTTTTAGCTACTGGAGGTTGTTGTCAATGTGGCTAAAAATGTGAAGTTGCCACTCTAACACTCTTTTGTAGTTTGTGTTGTGGCCATTTTCTTACCATTTGTCACACATACTATTTTTCGTAATTTAAAGTGTGGCTATTGTCAAACTTTTCGTCACACATAGTTAGGTACTATGTGGCTAATAATATCATATAGACACCGGAGGTTGTTGTCAATGTGGCTAAAACTGTGAAGTTGCCACTCAAACACCCTTTTGTAGCTTGTGGTGTGGCCATTGTCTTTACCGTTTATCACACATAATGCTTTTGTAATATAAAGTGTGGCTATTGTCAAACTTTTCGTCACACAAAAATGTTTAGGTTGTAGCTAATGGTCATTTATAGACTCTAATTTTTGTAATTTCAGGTGTGGCTATTGTCTTACTTTTGGCGACACCTATTTAATGTGTTCTATGTGGCCAAATTGTGTGTAATTAGGCAATATATAATTATTTTTATTTTTTGTGCAGTAATATAAAACAGCTATAAGCAACAAAACAAAATTATTATATTAACAATAATATTCACTTAAGCAAATGTATATGCAAAATATCTTACAAAATACAGAAATAACGACTACCTATATATTAGCTAAGGCGTCGGTTTTCTTGGCACTGCTCCTTGTCTTCTGTTTGGTCACCCGGTCTATCGTTGTGTACTTTGCCTTTGCCTTCTTGCCAGCTCTGTCCAGTTCTTTTGACGACGGGAGTGGTGGTAGCTAGAACAACAAAATATGAAAAACAAATATGTATAATTAATGTCGTATTTTGTAATCGAATAGAACAAAATAGTATGCATACATACATACCGAACATTCGTTTAACTGTTCGTGAACCTTTCGGCGGGAAGTTTGTTTATGTTCGTTTATCTTTGTTCAATTACGTTAGTTTAGATTATAAACAAACGAACATAAACGAACACAAGTGTACATTTTTTAAACTAAATCAAAAAGAACATAGATATTTGTTCGGTTAAGTTAAAAGGGAACAAACCTCCTGGTCACATACGATTAGGTGTTCTGGCCAAGCAATGAAAGTACCAATTGCGTTGCCAACAGTCGTAATTTCAATAATTGCTTGTTCCTTTATGGCTCCATCAATACTAACTTTATAGCAACCCTCTGGGATTGCTTTTCCATGCAACTGTTGTGGAACCGGTGACCAATAAACTTTACCATTTGCCACCTTGTTACGCTTGTCATGCACACACAAACGACACTCATACACCTATAAACCAACATGTGATCTTAAGATGGCTTAGTTGAAGTCAATATATAAGTATATACCCATGTTGGTGGGAAATTAACAATGTTTCGCGCAGCACATACCTTTATTTCAACAGGTTGGGAAGCTTCATCCGTAGATACATCAACTTTTCTTTTACCGCTTCTCCGTTTTACCTAAAAACCATTCAATGAATCAATCAACAATTAAAGGAAAACTGAAATTGCCAAATACTTACTGATGGTTTTTTTCGAGCCGTTACTATCCGGAGTGTGGTGTAGTTGTGTTGATGCTTGGTCAACATTGTTCTCTACAGGCTTCATTGGTAATATAACAGAAATTGGAATTGTTTGGACTTATTAGGTTATAAAATATAAAAACTGAAACTGCCAAATACTTACTGATGTCGTGCTATGGGGATCGACAACCGTTTGGTCAACACTTTTTTCCACAGACTTGGCCTGCAATTCGGTAAATAGAAAATGAGCACCACATTGGAAACGAATTATAAAACGTACTGAAATTGTCAAATACTTACTGATGTCGCGATATGGGCAGCGGGTACCGTTTGGTCAACACTTTTTTCCACAGACTTGGCCTGCAATTAGGTAATAGATAATGAGCACCCTCACATTGGAAACGAATTATAAAAAGTACTGAAATTGTCAAATACTTACTGATATCGCGATATGGGGAGCAGGTAACGTTTCGACAACTATTTTATCCGCAGACTTGGGCTACAATTAACTTATGCAAAATCAGCACACTCACATGGAAAGTTAATTATTAAAACAAATCAATCAAACTGTCAAATGGTTACCAGAGAAGCGGATTCTTGTTGCACAGCCTCACATGAGGTTAAGATGTTTCCCACAGAACTGGCCTACAAATCAATTTATTAGGTTATGAAAAATGAAAAATTACATGGAAAGTTGTAAAAAACAAAGAAATTGTCAGATACATACTGGTCCTGGCATTTTATTTTTCGCCACAGCACTAGTACTTTGGTTAGAACCAACCTGGTTGGGAACAAGATTTACCTACGAATTGTGACAAAAAAACAGTGCCAATTATGTATGTCGAATGCATTAATTAATATGTAGCATACGTCACTTACTTGACTTGCCGACATTTCCGGCAACAATCCTTCGAGATGTCTGAACCTGGCCTCAAATGCTAATCGTTCCTTCTCACGGCTTGCTAGCATAGCATTCGTGGATTCAAGTAGAGACGTCAACCTGTTCACCACTATTCTCTCTGCACCGCCTCATACTCAAGTTGGGCAATCCGTTGCTTAAACGAGCCTTTTACCCGACTCACACCCCAATATTTACCTGTTGTCAATCTGTACCCAATCCCTTTTAAAAACCCACATTTCTCTTTGCCAAGCACTAAGGTGACGGCATCTGTGCACGGTTGAAGTTCCAGGGCTCCGGAGGCAATCTGCTCCTCATGCTCAACCTGCAAGAAAACAAATATTCTAATATACTTGTAACACGCTTATGTATCCACATAAAGTGTTGAGACAAGTTATACCGACTCAAGTTTTTTTGACACCAATATAAGGCAATGAATTGACTTTAACATGATTTAAAAAGTTTAATACTAAAACATACTAATTTGGTTGCCACGCCTTCGACAACAGCATTCTTGTATACACCATCTTTGTCCTCCCTTCCTTTCATCCACATTAATGCACGGCTGGGGATCTCATCCGGTCCAATTTCCTTCTTTTTGACCTTGTAAAATATTCAAGAGAAAGCAGCTGACGATCATGCGTTAGACACATAACCAACAAATCATTGAACTAGAGAGAAAGCATCTGACGGTGATTACCAGTTTCTCTCGAAGGTAGGTATAACCCACTCGTACCATGTGATGATCAAAAACATTCTTTGCTCGAGCTCCCTTTGATGAAGCCGATTTTTTCTTCAACCACACATTATAATCATTTCATTATATTTAAACAAAAAACATAAACCATATATAGTCGATCAATCTACGTTTTCAGAGTAGAGGATTTATACCTGAAACTGCTCTGATTGTGTGTACTCAACGAAGCGATCCCAGTCTTCTTGCCTGATCATCGTCCTGTGTCCCTTGTGTATCGCCTTCAGCTTCAGAGGTTTACCGATGTTCGGCATAATGTATTTGGCATACATTTTTCTTCTGAAATCCCGAAGAAGGTGTCCGAGCCGATTCATCACAGAAGGCCTGAGACAAGCCTCAATCTCAAAATATTTCTGCATAATATAATACAGTAAAGGTAAATTACATCTCAAAATATAAAATGCACAAATAGAAATAAAGAATAACTATCTGTTCCCACAGTTTATCTCTAAGCTCCTTTGTGACCTCCCTTCAACTTAAATGTCTCAAGCCAACTATTTCCCTTACAACATCCCCTAAAAAACTTGCAAACTTTGATCTGTTTTGGCCAGTGAACCTACCCAGATTATCAAACTCCACTGCCAGTTTGACACCACCAGAGTTTGCATATTGGGTACGCAGCTTAGGTAACCTCGTCAACCCCCTTGTAGGTTTTTTCGTAGTAGCAAAACTGTTGAGGGGTTCGATAGTCTCCAAACTGTTGAGGGGTTCGATAACCATCCCCTATAACATCGTCTGGTTGACCGTCGTCGTCGTTGGCTTCCTCGCTGGAGTAGCCTTCAGTGTCGTCTGATTGAGCGTCGTCGTCGTAGTTGGCTTCCTCATCGGAGTAGCGTTCTTCTTCGATTCTTTCATCTATAAGCTTCATCTTCGATTGTTTTTTTAATAATTTGGCTGATTTGTGGAGTGGAAAATTTTTAATAATTTGGAGTGCAACTTGATTTTTGGAGTGTTAAATGTAATTTGGAGTTTTTGAATATTTGGAGCCAGTATTTTGGAGCTTTTTGAGTTTTACCTCCCTTTTAATTAATTATTGGCATAGTTTTTACGGCAGAGAACCTGTGGCTGAAAATAGGCACTTTGCCAGAAGATGGTTGGATAAGCGTTTATTGCGTATTAGGATATTTATATATGTTTATGTACATTAGCGCGTGACAAGCGTAATAGTGTTTTTTAACAAAGTGTTTTTTGTTTTATTTTTAGATTTAACCATAATTACCATTCATTAAAAGTTTTCATACAAAAGGCACCATTACAATACATTCCATGAAACAAAAATAAGAGTGAATAACAAAATAGATGATACAAGAAACTATAAAATTAAAGCATTTAAAAGCTAATTAACCAATCAACATTCAACACAATAAACTAAAAAGTGTAACAATACAACCATAGAAATATTTCCCAAAGTGACCAAATCACAAATGTTCCAAAAATCACCAAACACATCACCAAATATTTCCAAAATGTTCCAAACATCACCAAATCACTAATCAACTTTTGAAACTAACAAAGTAGCTTCATTGAAGTCATATTCAAATATGCACTTATCACCAATCTGTATTTCATTTTCCACCTTGAAATTTTTCCATTTTGGTAACCGATATCTGAAGTTCAGGTCCGACAGTTCACCATGAAGTCTCATTTTCTTTTTACGACCTTCGGGATTGACCAAAGTGATTGGCATTCCATCATAGGCATCAATCTTGGTGGCAATGTGACGCGGAAGACGCTGTGAAAAGCAAATTTCAAATATACTTGTAAATAAAAAAGAAATTTAAAAATTCAATTTACCAATTTCTTGGTGACGTTCATCTGGAAGACGATTTTAGAGTCATCATTTTGCTCATCAAGATGAATTGGGTTTTGGGAGGAACTACCTTGATTGCTTGATTGATAGTTGAGAAACAGCTGATTTGGACCAGGAATGATAAATTCTATGCCATCTTCATGAAAGACATTAATATGAAATGTCTTATCTAAAATGATTTTAAACACAAAAAACGAGCCACCTTTCAAGTTGGTTTGTTTAAAAACCTCATTCCATCCATCCTCTAGCCTACAACCCATTCCATCCCTAAGACATGAAACTTTAAACATATATCTATCTGGAGCAATAAGCTCGAAAACGAATTCATGTAATTGTCACCAAATTCTTGAATCACGTACCACTCAGGGAAATCCTATTAAACATGTTAATTAAAGGACATTTGAATTTGGAAACAATCATTAAAAACATAAATTAAAACTTACCAAGTAATGGACGTGTCGGTTTCTGACTGGAATACATATCATAGTACCGGATTGATCATTTATGTTTCTTTTGAAAGTAAACATATTCAACATAGATATTGGTTTAATATCAAATACAACATATGTTCCAGCTTCTATACAACATTCTCTGATTAATTCAGTCCAACCGGTTCCAAAATAAAAGTCATCAAGTACTTTGATTATAACAACATAAAAGGTTCTACCACTTTGATCGTAAATCAAACAACAGCCGGTATTCGATTTCATATCAGCAAACATTGGTTGAACAGCTTTAGGAATGAGCTATAAGTAATACAAAAAATGCTCTTAGAATGTATTTGTTGCAAAACTGTAAAATGTTTCATAAAAAAAATTAACCAGATAACAATATTAACATACCATCCTACTCATGGAATCGTTGTCGATATCTACCAGGAACTTAACTCCATTATTGAGACGTGGCATATTTATGTTCTTACAGTAAAGCGATGTCTACGAATTACAGTAAAGCGAAGTAGAAGTCGATTTAGGGTTTTGAAGTTAAAAGGGTTCTAAAGTTAAAAGGATTTTGAATTTTGGTTTTATTTATTTCTACACATTTAATTATTTATATATTTTGGTTTTTTGTTTTATAACTTTTTAAAAATAGTATAAAAACATTTACTTTTAGTTTTTTTTACTAACATTCCGGTATTAAATTTCGTTAAAAGAGGAGTTCGTTTATTAAATCGTATTTTTTAAATAAATTTAAAATTTTATCCTTTATTTAAGTATTATCTTAACCGTTAGTAAGATTTTCTGGATAAGATTTACAACTTTGTATCATTATCATCTTCTAGGTTATCATCATCACCATATGTGTTATGATGATGATCAACATCATAAGGTTATCATCGTTATCATGTATTATAGTGGTTATCATCATCATAATCATCGATCACCATCACCATGAAACGGCATCATCATCAGACATGCGGGTAATCAACGTGGTCATTGTATAGGCTATCGAAGTCGGCTTTGATCATACGAGCTCAAACATATATCTCGCTATCAGTGTCGTCATCATCGTCACACATCTCCATCATCATCATCAGCATCATCATCATCATCCGATTGCCATGTACGGGATGTAGTCAGCATCGTATGGGTTATCATAAACAAAACGCCCAATATTAGCGATCACTGTCGGCACCATCTTATGAATTGTTGTCGTCATCAAACGACATCATCAGTCGTACATGCTACCATCGGTACGACCATCGTATTCGATCATACGGGTTACATGTCATTAAACATTGGTGTCACCATTATCATCAACATATATGTGTGTGTGCACGCGCCTGTGTGGCGTATTTTCATATAGGTACATATAATTGGTCCTCATCATATATATGTGTGATCATCATCATAGACGTCATGCTCGTCGTACGAGCTACAGTCGCCATCGTATGGGTTGGCGTAAGCAAACCGTATATACAGGTTAGCAGCATCAATATGATAACCACCACCAACCCAGGTAGTTATATTAGCATCGTCTCGTCATAATTGGGCGAATCATCATGGTCATCATACGGGATAGCACCGTCATTGTCTCATGTATTACATATCCGCAATCATACTACACACCACCGCCCACATTCGCCACAACGACCCCCAGCACCAAACACTAACCACACTCCACCACCACCCAGCACAACCACCCACCACACTACCACCACCCACTAATATTATATATACATTTATTTATACCCATCCACCACCACCACCCACTACCCACCACCACCACCACCCACCACCACCACCACCACCACCGACCTCCGCCACCACCAACCACTGCCCACCACCACCACACATCCGCCACCACGAACCACCGCACCTCCGCCACCGTCCACCACCATCATGACCACCTGAACCCACCACCACCCACTAATATTATATATATATATATATATATATATATATATATATATATATATATTTTGCACGCGCCTTCTTTTAAAAGGGTCAAATAACTACCGTACGATTAAAATTTAAAAGCACGCGCCTTCTTTTAAAAGGGTCAAATAACTACCCACGTAACTCATCAACTTCTAGAACCGTCGACGATTCATTTCTACAGTGAAGCACAAGTACAAGCACGATAGGTCTCAGAACCCTAACTCATCTACTTCTGGAACGGAACCAAAATGAAGAACCCTAACTCATCTACTTCTGGAACGGAACCAAGGACAAAGCAAAAGCACGATAGGTCTCAGAATGAAGATGGAACAGGTGTTACTTTATGATTTTTTTTAGCGTTTTAGGTTTACTTAATCTTAAAATGTAAGCATTTGTTTGAATCTTCTTATGTAATAATACGTTTGATAAGCGTGTTGTTGTTGTTGTAACACATATCCTTGTTTTTTTAAATCCATGTATAATATTAAAGCATGTTATATGCGTATGATTAGCGTGTTATGGCTTTGGTATGAGAATTTATCACTGTGATGTTTTATAAGAGTTTTCTGTTTCCTTGTAATTCGTGTTGTTATCCTCTACCCCCGTGTTTTATTGTATGTATGTGATTCAGTTATTGAAAAAACCAAGACTAATAAAAGGAAGACTAAAAAAGTTGCTCAGGTGGGGAAAACAAAACATGATGTGGAAGCAGACTCTGATTCAGACCTTGACATAAAAATCGACAGGTTGTTGTCAAAGCGGAAACAGGTGGAACCCAACACCTCTGGCCCGGACATTCAGTGTCCGAAAAAGAGAGTCGTTAAAGAAAAAAACAAGACTGATAAAAAGAAGACTAAAAAAGTTGCTCCGGTGGGGAAAACAAAACATGTTGTGGAAGCAGATTCTGATTCAGACATTGACACAAAAATCAACAGGTTGTTGTCAAAGCGGAAACAGGTGGAACACAGCACCTCCGGCCCGGACTTTCAGCGTCTAAAAAAGAGAGCCGTTAAAGAAAAGAAGCCAGCCGAGAGGGGACAACCTTTTGTTGAATTTGTAGACAAAAAATTGATGAATAGGTGTGCACCTTTTAATATTGTTGATGCAGTGAAGGAAATGACTATTGCCCAAAAAACTTGTGTAGAAGAATGGGTTTCGGGTCAATGTTAAGACTTCAAGTAACCTAAACTCCAACAACTTTTGGATATTGGTTGCTCATGAACTATAATAACCGTTTAAATGAATTGAACATTGGGAGCGGTGTTATTAAGATAACACCACAAAAAATACATGAAGTGTTGGAGATACCAATGGGTAAGATTCCTGTTTTAGGCAAGAGTAGACCAAGATTGGGGGAAGATGTTACTACAGATTTGTTCAAATCTCAATTCCCGAAAAGTGCAAGAATAAGTATAAAGCATGTGAAAGACAAACTGGCAGCGGATCAATGAGTTGGTGAACTGTTTAAGATTAATTTCCTTGTGTTGGTCAACACCTGTATAGGATTTGTGACAAAATCAACAACAGTCAATCAACGATTCATCACCACAATTGATAAAACCTCCGATATTCCAAATATGGACTGGTGCAGCTATGTTATTGAAAACTTGAAAACGAAAAAGGAAGAATGGAGAGGTATCAACGATCAATACAACGGTCCGATCACCTTCCTTGTGATGATTTACACGCATGAATACCAGAAAAAATATGATCCATTTGGGACTCCCGTCACAACGCCTGCAGTCAACTACATAACAACAACTACTCTTAAAAAGATGGAAAAATACTTGTCGAATAATGGTCCTCCCTTAGAAGAAGACGCTACTGAGGTTGCTGCTGCTGCTGTGACGTTTAGTGTTGACGGGAAAGGGATTGATGCGGCTACTGTTGCTCCTGCTGCTGTGACCGTTAGTGCTATCGGGAAGGGACTTGATGAGACTGCTGATGCTGCTGTTGCTGATACTGCTGCTGTGACAGTTAGTGCTGCCGGGAAGAGACTTGATAAGGCTGCTGCTGCGGCTGCTGCTGCTACTAGCTGTGACGGTTAGTGCTGCCGGTAAGCCTGGAGTTGAAGAAAACACTGCAGCTGAGGAGAAACAAGAACATGGTAATAAACTTGTTATTTTCTTGTAAAAAACTCTCATATCTCTTATCTCTACATGCATTTTATGTAATACAACATTATATGTAATTAAAAAACAGATGGTCAAAGTGCATCTGAAACAGATAATGCCGATCAAACAGCTGAACAAGATTTGGATGATTATGTAAGCGATTATTCACCTTTAAGTTTGCAAATGCCTAACGTGCTTGTTGACTATTATTTAACTCTATTACAACTGGCTGGGATAAATTGAAAATGTTTTTGAATTAACCCAAACTATATTTTATTTTTACAATCTTGGAATAAGGAAATGGATAACAAGTTGAAGAAATTTGATAAAATTTGCTCCCCAAGGAAAGGATAGACATCCATCACATGAGAATATCTTTGCTAGATGTTGTGAATGGGAAAACAGATTCACTAATAATGTGTTCCCTAAAACACAAGATTCAGATGTTGGTGGTCCAGTGGCTGCTCTAAAAGGTATTTGGGTTAAATTAATTATTAGTATAGTTAAAACGCTCTTAAAACACTTATGTTGTTCTTTAAAACTTATTACATCTGTGTGATGCAGTTGATTCAGATGTTGGTGTTGGTGGTCCAGTGGCTGCTCAGAAAGGTATAGCATATATGTACCAGCTTAATTATATACCAGCTTAATTATAATCACAGTTGAACATATTACATCTTTGGCGGTCGTAAAAAATGATGCAGGTGATGTAGGTCAAGAAAACAATGTCTCGTGCACAGATATTGATGAAGTTGTTAATACAGTGGTTGCGTGGGCAAAAGAGGGTATGTAATTATAAATAAAAACCAAAAGGGCAAATAAGGTATTTACTTATAGTTACAATTAATTTCAGTCAAATTTAATGTGATTTGTTTTATGTTTAACAGTTGACACCGGATTGTCAACAAGTGATAGCCTGAACTCTCCATATCTTCTGAGAGAGGTTGACGCATCCGCTAGTGTCATAGAAGATAAAGAAATACTTTCAGAGTATATATTTTTTTGTCTTGGAGACATTTGGGATGAGGTCTACAAGTCCACTCACATAGAAAACTTCAAGGTGGTCTTTGAAAGCTTCTTTCCTGGCATTTATATCCGAGCCAATGCAATGGATGCATTCAGTGAAGTAATGAACTATGAAGAAAAGAAAAAATCTGCAGCATCACCATTCAGATTCTTTGCTTCAAGCAATTTGCTGGTACAAATTAATCTATTTTGTTTGTACTATTAGAAAACGCTGAATAAACGCTTTAATCATCTGCATTTTAATTAATATACAGACAAGTGACCATTATTCCGAGTCAAGGGGTTACACAGACAAAGAAAGACTGGAAGTGTTTTCAGACAACATGACAAGAGAAATGGCAAGGAGTGGAATTCTATTACTCAAGGAGGTTGATATAGTGCTCGTGCCAATTCTACAACACGATCATTTCGTTGTGGTTGCCTTCAATCTTCAAACAAGAGTGATAGACTTACTTGACAACAGTGCAAACCAAGAAATACCAGCTGATGCAAAGTTTAAAAGCTTAGAAGACAAATCAAAAGCAATTAGAGCGAATTTTGAAGAAAGATACGGAAAGACTCCTGATATACTGGTAAACATATATACTTTTAACCCATAAAATATACATACATGTTATAAAAATTGTCAAAATACTTAAATTGCTTTCTATTTTGTGTAGAGAAACGTCTTTTTCCTGTATCTTAAAACAATCAAACACCCCATTACTCAGCAAATCCAAGTAGCAACAATCAATAGATTGAAGATGTCATGGAGAACAAAAAGTAATGGAATAGATTGTGGCATTTTTGCTGTGAGACACATGGAGAAATATAATGGGAAGAGACCATGGGGGTGTAATCTCAAAAAGGAAGGCCCTATACAACAAATACAGCTAAAAGGTTTGAGGTCAAAGTATTTGTGCAAAATCCTCCTCTCGGATATAAACCAAAACAGAAATACTCTTATCAAGAATGCAATGCTATTCCATGAAAATGACGACACTCGTTTAACCGGAGAAGAGTTGATTGATGAACTTAAGAAAAGGCAACAACAAATTTGAATGATTTCATGCTATGTACTTTAAGATACTTGTTATGATATGGACTTATGGAGATCTCTAGTCTTTTGTTATCAGTTTGTAATGCACTTTAAGATAATAGTTACATGTTGAATCAGTGTTTTAACACAAACATAAAAATTTTATTATTACCAAAACACACATATAAACACACCATCACAAACATACAAATTTTATTACTAATAATCTCTGAGTGACATAAGAAACTTCAACTTCAATTCCATTGAGCAATTCAGTTCAAGAATTGCCTTGCCCAAAAGTTTTAACTCGTCAAGCTTTCTTTGTCCTACATCAACCATAAACAAAGTAGCAAGATCTCGGATACAACTAGTGGGCATCCGAGTAAGAGCTTTTGTAATGAGATCCCTGGCATCCAAGCTGTTGCTAGTCTTTACAAATTCTTCAGTAAGAGTTTCCCGACAAGCTTTATCTACCTCGATTTGAGCCTCAATTCGCCTTCTGAGGGCAGCCTTGTAGGATCTGGATGATGATGATGATGATGACGAGCAATCCATTATTAACTAAAAAAATAATTTAAAATTATGTAGGTATATGAGTTTCACAAATCTGGTGTAGGTATATATAACCAAAATGCTCACAGACGAACAGTAACTGTAATAAAAAAACAAAATGGTGTCCCACGCTTGGAAAACGCAACAATTTGTCTCATGTGTTTTTGTTTATTCTAGAGATTACTTGCATTTATATCAGTAGTCAGAATTAATTGATCACAATTATACATCACCTGTCAAAAATGCCGGGAAAAATATTATGGTAATGATAGCCTACATTAAAGTTAAGCTATATCTTACTAGATCTTACTATATCTTACTACAAATCAAACTTAACTATATTAAGTTTGGTTATTTAATCACACTAACAGTTTCAGAAAGATATACTCAACATGAATTCTTCTGAGAACACCGTGAAGGCCATCGTGAAAAAAACGATGGATTTTTAGAAAGAGAAAGACGACACTTTGTTGAAGACAGTCGAAGAGATTAGGGCTAGACTCGCTTGGGAAAAAACAAACACCTTCCACTCCTATAAGCTCATGTTGTGGGAAGACGACATTGAGTTTCGAGCAATGGTTGCAGATTATCAGCAACAACAGTCTGAATGCTACGACTCAGTGTGTGAGACCCTGGTTGACACCATAACTACGGTGTCAACCAACATGAGTTTTAAGGAGATGGGGGTGGAGACTATGGACAAGGCGGAGTGATGGTGATGTTAGCTTTGCTGGTCTTGGTTTTTTTTGATGTATTGTAATTAATGGTACTTTTTGTATGGCATCTTTTGATGAATGGTAAATATATATTATCTTAAAATGCTTTCTTAACATGTTTTATGTATTGTAATTAAGGGTACTTTTTGTGATGCATCTTTTGATGAATGGTAAATATGGATTAATGGTTCTCATCTTTCTTTGTTAAAAATGCATGTAATCAATTAGGTTAAAATATGTAATATAATTGTTCAAAAGAGTCTGTTACGCTTGCAACCCGCTACTGTACAAAGACATATATAAATATCCTAAAACGGTAATAAAAAGCATGTGTACAACAACTCCTTTCTAAACCCTCCTATATATATACTTATATATCTAGTTTTGTTTTCAATAAAAACTCCTTTTTCACCATGGAAGAAATCTCATCGAGGACCACCACATTCAGTAACAGAAGCAATCGATCTCATGTTTATTGTTTTTGTGGAGTTGAAGCCATTCAAAGAACATCAAGCACCACCAAAAATCCAGGTTGGAGGTTCTACAATTGTGCATCTCAGGTTAGTGAAATTGCAAATAAAGTTGGAATTCATCTCAGGTTACAAGTGTTGACCATAAACCCTATATTTTTTTCAACTTTTAGGGCAAAAAATGTGATTTCTTTATATGGTCTGATTGTGCTTCGTCCACAAGATCTGATGTGTGCACAAGATGTACAGACATAATTCCTATCTTGATAAGAGCAAATAAGTCATTAGAGGATCAACTTGCAAGGAGTGTAGCTTCAAGGATAGAATCAGAAAAAAAAAAAGTGAAGTTATTGTATTTTATTTGCTTATTGTTGTTTTTAGGGCTTTTAGTTAGTTTTGTAATTAAAAGCTAAGAAACTTTGTTATGATTTTAGACCAACTATTATGATGTATTTTTATTGAACACAATTAAAGGCTTAATGAGTAGTTTAGTTTGAGTGTTTCCAAAATCACAGTGTATATACTTCATTAAAAAGAGGTTATTATAATATTTCATTAAAAAGAGGTTATTATCAAAAATCAATAAAAATATGGCCCTTTTGAGTTTCGAACCCGCGATATTTGCAATCTATGTTTAATCACAAGCGCCTCAACCGTTTGATCTACACCCTGAGAACATAATAGAACCTCTTCTAATATTTATATAACGAAATTTAGAAATTTAAAGTTTTCATTTTTACCCGCCAATTAATTGAGTTATCTTCTTGAAGACTCACAAATCAATTAGTATTGACCAAATAAAATCTCACAATCTCACCAAACCCTAATAAATGATCTGCTAGTGTATTTATTGAACTCTCATCAATTTCAATCCTACCAAACAGCTTCATTAATCTTAGGTGAGTACCAAATATTTTTGCTTTTAGTTAGTTACATTTATTGGCGTTAATTAGTAAATATATATATATATATATATATATCGTTGATGACACAGATAATAAAAAAGAATTCTTGGAAGATGGATAAGTTTTGGATGTCAGTAGGCGACAGGTGCAGCAAATCATATAGAGATGGTGTTAAGGCATTTCTACATTTTGCAGTTCGTAATTGCAAGGAGACATCACCACCAATTTCTGTTTCATGTCCATGTGTTAAGTGTGTGAACCACGTATCTCTTAGTGTAGACGAGGTAGAACATCACTTGTACAGGTTTGGAATTGATAAGAATTATACTACTTGGATAAAACATGGAGAAGCCGACACCAACATTCCAACTAATTATGTTAATAATATTGGGTTTGCCTGCACCTGCATTCCAACTACTTATGATAATAATACTGGGTTTGTTAACACCAACATTCCAACAGATGCCTATGAAACTGTAGAAATGGTAAATGCTACAAAAGACAATTTCAAAAGCGACAAGAAGTATCAGCAGTTTCTACAACTACTTGTTGACGCTGAGAAGCCTTATGGATTTCTTGACTTCGCCAAGTTGTATGCATTAGTACAACTACTCAACTTGAAGAGCAAGCACGGGGTATCTCATAAGTTCGTTGATGAACTTCTAAAATTGTTGAAAAAGATACTACCTGCAGATAACGAAATGGTAAATAATATGTATGAGGGCAAAATGATGATGAAGGCAATGGGCTCAGGATACGAAATGATACATGTGTGTATCAATGACTGCATTATTTACTATAAGGATTACAAGGATTTAGAAGCATGTCCAGTTTGTAACAAGTCAAGATGGAAGGTGGATGAGAAGACTAACAAAACTTAATTATATATAAATATTATAACTATTTCCTACACTTTTGAGTAACTTTTGGGTTGATTTTATTAATTAATTGGCGTAACTGGTTCATATTTGGTTTTTTAAAAGTTTAAAGAGGCAACGAGCTAAATTGTAGTATTTTTTTTTTGTTTGGCTTGAGACCGACATGTGTTACTCTTTTGTTTATGATTAACCATCTTTTGAACTCAAAGTTGATGTTATAAATTTGTTTTAAAAATTAAAGTAACCAAATTTTGTTCATGAAGTTGATTTAATGTATGGAGAGACTTGAGTTACTTCATGTTTTTGGTATTGACAGTATGCAACACGTGGGGGTCTACAATAACAAACATAAAAAGTGATATTGGGTTGATTATAATTCTTATGTTAGGTGGGCTCGTTTAATAATATTTATATTGGGCGCATCCAAGGAAAACATGAAGGCAAAAGCAATGATGAAGAGCCCACAACTAAAGTCAGCAGCCCACGTGACTTAACCGACTTGCATCAACTATAAAAACATAATTTATATTTTTATCCCGAGGAGGCAGAAGAGGGCCGCCCCTAGGCTGTGCATAGGAATTAATTGAAAAGTCTAACAAGCAGGCACGTCAAATTCAACTCACGGCCAAGAATCAAAAAGTGAATTAATAAGCAAGCTACCACGCAGCTCAATAATTTAAGCTCATAGGCTAGTAGCTCAATTATATTTATTCTATTTTCGATGAACCGTATTATTTGTTATATCTTTGTTTCATCGAATATTATTATTATGATTGGCTAAACTTTTAGACTGCCTGGGTTTGGATGAATACTTTTTAGACTCGTTTTACTTTTGGTTTTGGATTATTTATTGATTGGTGATGCTTTGGTAAATTTTTTATTTTATTTGGTTGTGATACGTATGCGTATTTGGTATTAATTTATTATCAATTTATTGTTCCATATGCGTCTTTGTGAATGTCTTTCATATATAGATGCATATTAGGTTGCTTACTGTGTGTTTGTAACTAGTTTATGGTTTATTGTTAACGTATTCCATAGGAACGATAATTGAGAGTTTAGAGATACCTTATATTCTGTCACTTGAGAGACCGGGAGGTAATTAAGTGTCGCCTGTTTTGGTCTTTTGCGGGTTTGGGTAGTGATTGCACGGGAGTGAGTTACCCTAGATTCCTTTAGATTCTTACAGATTCGAATAATAACCAAATTTAATAAAAATACCCCTTACGCCTTAAGGTGTTTTGTGATTAGAGAGTCCGGGAGGTGATTTAATCTTTGGGTACCTTAGCATAGTTAGGTAAGGTGAGACCGGGAGGAGATCCGAACCATTAAACCGTTGAGCTTACATGATATTTAAGGTTCTTAAGTATTGTTGGTGAGACCGGGAGGAGATCTAGCGTACTTTAGTTATTCCTTAAATTTCATATTTTTAGAATACGGTACCGATCATAAATCAAATTCCGAAAGTTTACGAGTTGACTAGTGGGATTCCTTACCTAGGTAGTTGTTTCCCCTATTTGAGTTCTAATTCTATTTTTCGTGTCTGTTTTTTAGTGTCAGTTAGTTCAAGTATTATTTAGTTTATATTTAATATTTAAAAAAAGACAAAAATCAATAAAAATCAATTAATTAAGTTTAGTTAAGTCAGAGTTTAGTTTAGGTGTCGCTAGTGTCCTGTGGGTTCGATATCCGGACTTCATTAGGCTTTACTACAGTTGATAGGTACACTTGCCTGTCTAGTGGTCTACATTAGGATAGTCTAGATTTATAAATTTAAAACTAGAGTGTCTAGGTTAGGTTAAGTTTTTAATTGACCGCGTTTTCGCACATCAAGTTTTTGGCGCCGTTGCCGGGGATACTTAGGTGATATCGAAACTAACTTTGATTGAACTTAATTGATTAATTGGTCTTTGGTGTCTCGAGTTGTGGTGTGTCTTGTGAGTCTATGTCTTAGATTAAGCGTTTCTAGTCGTGTTTAGATTAATTTAGTTTGTATTTTATTTTATCGAGTCTAGTTAATATGTTTAATAGATCGAGTCAGTTTAGGAGTATTTTATATCGAAGATGTTGGAAGGAGATGATGTTGGAAAGAGCCAAACAAGAGGAACGTGAAAGATTCCAAAAGATTATGGAATTGGAAGTCAGGCTTGATAAGTTGATCGAAAGAGAATGACTCCATAAGATAGAGGAACTCGAAGCTAGGTTAGAAGAGATAAGTGCTAGAATTCAAAATGAGAGTTTTTCTAACAAGGAGCAGGAAGCCTTCTATGAAACAAATGATGAATTTTGGAATAATGATGATGAGGGCGTGATAGAAGAGATGGAGTTGGAGCTACCTGATTACACGAATTCGAGTGAAGATGTCGTTGTGGAGCCACTTGACCAGATGGAAGATGACGAAGAGGAGGAGCACGCCCCATCTTGGGAGGATGAGTTTGGTGATGAGTTAGTGGGTTTACCAGTTTATGAAGAGCATGAAGAATTTGACCCTGTTGGCGATCTTATCCATTTAGAAACACTAATCATGGGGAAGCCAACAATGGAGATCAAAACGTCACCAGAAGAAGAAAAGGAAGAGGAAGTTGCAACGGAGGATGAGAAGTCATTAGAGTTAGTTGAATCTCCAAATCATATGAAAGTTAGCATGTCTGTGGAGGAACTAGATAGTGGAACACCACCGAAATCGACAAAGCCACAGAAGAGGAAGCGGAAGTGCTTGGATCAACACGTTTTGAGGGTTCAAAAATGGTACATTAAGAGTTATAGGACAACACTGAAATGTAAGAGTAACCATTTTCCTCATTATATGCCACGTATTAGGTTTGGTCCAGGTAAGTTTAAGTATTGGTGGTCCGACCCGTTTGAATGTTTTAAATTACTTTTGTGTTTCACTATGTGCTATTTGTTTAAATATGTTGGAAGGGTGGAATTAAACGGGTTAGACCGGGGTTAGATAATAGAAAAGCCTCCTGATTGAAATTTCGGGAGCGAGTCTGGCTGAAGACTCTTCTGTAAACTTAGCGCTTCTCGGGAGGCAACCCGGTAGAATGTTTTTGTTTTACTTTATTTTGTTTTGGGTTTTCTTGCTTTCTTGTGCTGGCTGTTTCTTGGTTTGCTTTCAGGTTGCTCCAGGATTTCTTGTGGAAGTTTGATGATACATGGTTTGATTCAAGTGTGGGGAGGCTATTTGCTTGTTGATTGCCGCTTTCGTTCGTAAGTGACAGCTTGGTAGAGAGCACTGGAGTATGAGGTTTTCGTTCGAATTGGAGGGCATGGGACACGACTCGCAAGGAAATATCGTCATATATACCAAGGGAGTCTGTTCCACTTTACTTATATTTGAATGTGCTTAATTTTTGTCTTTTTCCTGTCTCATTGAGGACAATGTGACATTTAAGTGTGGGGATGGGAAACTGACTTTTTATAATAAAAAAAAATCAAAAATTTTAAAAAAATAATAAAAAAAAAAGTTTAAAAAAATATATTCAAAAATTGAAAAATGTCCCGAATTTTTATTGAAAATTTTTGCAAATAATGGAAAATGATAGAAAAATTTGAGATTGGTTTTTAAAACTACTATTATATATGAGATTAAATAAAAGATAACGCACTAAGCTTGGGATGTGTCGGTAGGCCCAACTAGCTTTGATAGTCCTCTTTAGCAGATTTCTTATATCTAATAATTTGAAAAACGGTGAAACCGAATTTCGATGCTTAGGGAGGATTACCATAATCTAAAAACTTTGAGATGGTAAGACTTAGATGCACTCAAACCAGCACACCACCACGTGTCCATTTTTTTACGAACTTATAAATAGTTATATACTTTAGGGTGATAAAAAAAGAACAAAAAAAAAACAAAAAAAAAAAGAAAAAGAAAAAAAAACAAGAAAAAAAAGTATGTTATGAAAGTTTTGAGTATTCAAAAAAATTGGTCCGAAAATCAAATGACCATGAGAAAGTTATGTATTGAAAAATGCCAAAGAAGCATTCTCAAAAAATAGAAAAAGAGGCCAAAGTTGCACATACTTGACGAGACTTAGAGTTTACGTGTTACCAAGGGGATAGTGACTCTGAGGATACACTATTGGGGCTCGAAGGTTCTTAGTCAATAAATATATTTTTTAGGGAATATATAGGACAAAGTCCAATAATAATTAGGGTACGCTCGTACGGCCTCCACATGACCATTCATCCATCAAATTCCACCGAGTGCATCTATTTAGTACTATCAACGAGTCCTTGGCTTATGGTGATTTGTCAAACCAGTTTGCTTTGACTCTAGTTTTTTTTCTTTGTCTGAGATGGGGTAGGTGTAGCCGTGGTTATTGAACTTAAAACGCTTAATGCAATTGGGGGCTTGATAGGCTAGTGGTTGGGTTTAAGTGGACAACAATATCGACAATCGCAGTTTTTGCGTTTATCTGTGCTTAAATAAAATTAACCTATATGTTTTAAAAATCAGTTTCGAATTCAAATTCCATTGCAAGATACTTTTTCAGGGACGAAAAAGGTTTAAGTGTGGGGATATTTGATATGAGCATAATTATAAATAAATATTATAACTTTTTCCTACACTTTTGAGTAACTTTTTGGTTGATTTTATTAATTAATTGGCGTAACTGGTTCATATTTGGTTTTTTAAAATTTTAAAGAGGTAACGAGCTAAATTGTAGTATATTTTTGTTTGGCTTGAGACCGACATGTGTTACTCTTTTGTTTATGATTAACCATCTTTTGAACTCAAAGTTGATATTATAAATTTGTTTTAAAAATTAAAGTAACCAAATTTTGTTCATGAAGTTGATTTAATGTATGGAGAGAAATGAGTTACTTCATGTTTTTGGTATTGACAGTATGCAACACGTGGGGGTCTACAATAACAAACATAAAAAGTGATATTGGGTTGATTATAATTCTAATGTTAGGTGGGCTCGTTTAATAATATTTATATTGGGCGCATCCAAGGAAAACATGAAGGCAAAACAATGATGAAGAGCCCACAACTAAAGTCAGCAACCCACGTGACTTAACCGACTTGCATCAACTATAAAAACATAATTTATATTTTTATCCGGAGGAGGCAGAAGGGGGCCTCCCCTAGGCTGTGCATAGGAATTAATTGAAAAGTCTAACAAGCAGGCACGTCAAATTCAACTCACGGCCAAGAATCAAAAAGTGAATTAATAAGCAAGCTACCACGCAGCTCAATAATTTAAGCTCACAGGCTAGTAGCTCAATTATATTTATTCTATTTTCGATAAACCGTATTATTTGTTATATCTTTGTTTCATCGAATATTATTATTATGATTGGCTAAACTTTTAGACTGCCTGGGTTTGGATAAATACTTTTTAGACTCGTTTTACTTTTGGTTTTGGATTATTTATTGATTTGTGATGCTTTGGTAAAGTTTTTATTTTATTTTGTTGTGATACGTATGCGTATTTGGTATTAATTTATTATCAATTTATTGTTCCATATGCGTCTTTGTGAATGTCTTTCATATATAGATGCATATTAGGTTGCTTACTGTGTGTTTGTAACTAGTTTATGGTTTATTGTTAACGTATTCCATAGGAACGATAATTGAGAGTTTAGAGATACCTTATATTCTGTCACTTGAGAGACCGGGAGGTAATTAAGTTTCGCCTGTTTTGGTCTTTTGCGGGTTTGGGTAGTGATTGCACGGGAGTTAGTTACCCTAGATTCCTTTAGATTCTTACAGATCCGAACAATAACCAAATTTAATAAAAATACCCCTTACGCCTTAAGGTGTTTTGTGATTAGAGAGACCGGGAGGTGATTTAATCTTTGGGTACCTTAGGATAGTTAGGTAAGGTGAGACGGGGAGGAGATCCGAACCATTAAACCGTTGAGCTTACATGATATTTAAGGTTCTTAAGTATTGTTGGTGAGATCGGGAGGAGATCTAACGTACTTTAGTTATTCCTTAAATTTCATATTTTTAGAATACGGTACCATTCATAAATCGAATTCCGAAAGTTTACGAGTTGACTAGTGGGATTCCTTACCTAGGTAGTTGTTTCCCCTATTTGAGTTCTAATTCTATTTGTCGTGTCTATTTTTAGTGTCAGTTAGTTCAAGTATTATTTAGTTTATATTTAATATTTAAAAAAAAAGACAAAAATCAATAAAAATCAATTAATTAAGTTTAGTTAAGTCAGAGTTTAGTTTAGGTGTCGCTAGTGTCCTGTGGGTTCGATATCCGGACTTCATTAGGCTTTACTACAGTTGATAGGTACATTTGCCTGTCTAGTGGTCTAGCATTAGGATAGTCTAGATTTATAAATTTAAAACTAGAGTGTCTAGGTTAGGTTACGTTTTTAATAGACCGCGTTTTCGCACATCACGCCACCCATCAGATTCACCAGCATGGAAAACCATAGATGACAGGTACTCCGATACCATCGGAAGCGATCCAAGAAATCTTCATCTAGGGATTTGCACTGATGGGGTCGACGTACATAGAGGCAACAGAAACCACAGTGTCTGGCCTATTTTGGCAGTCATTTACAACCTTCCACCTTGGATGTGTATGAAAAGAAAATTCATCATGTTTTCCTTGTTAATATCCGGAGTGTCAGGAAACAATATTGATGTGTTTTTACAGCCTTTAATTGAATATCTAGCATCTTTATTTGAGGTCGGGGAGCCAACATATGATGCATATAAACAAGAAATGTTTACACTACGTGCAGTTGTGTTATGGACGATTAATGATTACCCTGCTCTTGGTACACTATGTGGTTGCCCTTACAGTGGATTCAAAGGTTGTGTGGTGTGTCGGGGCGACACCAGTGTGTTCGACTTTATCACACAAAGAAGCAGAGTTATGCTGCCCACAGAAGGTATTTATCACATGACCACCCTTTCAAAAAACAAACAAAGACGTTCAACGGAAAATAGGAGATGAGAACCGCTAAAGGGCCTATTACAGGGGAAGAGATATACGACGAGGTCAAAAACATTAACAATGAATGGGGAAAGGGATCTGAATCCCTAAGTGGGAGTAAGAGGAAAAGGGATAACACAACGCCGCACCAATATTGGAAGAAGTTCAACATATGGTACCAACGGCTCAGCTATTGGAAGTATTTACCTGTCTAACATTGTATTGATTTGATGCATGTTGAAAAGAATGTGGCAGAAAGTATTGTCGGGACGTTGCTGAACATTCCCGGTAGGACAAAAGACGGATTGGCAGCGAGAAAGGATTTGGAGTTTTTAGGGATTAAAAAGAAGTTGCAACCGAAAGCAAAAGGCAACAATACAGAACTGCCTGCAGCATGCTTCACATTATCAGCGCAAGAAAAAGACATGTTTCTTGAAACACTGTATAAACTGAAGGCTCCACTAAGGTATTGTTCTAACTTCTCTAGTTTGGTGAATCTTAAAGAAAGGAAGCTACAAGGCCTTAAATCACATGATTATCACATGCTTATGCAACAGTTTCTGCTCCTTGCAATACGGTCCATCATGCCAGAACCAATGAGAAATGCTATAATCAGGCTTTGTTTTTTTTTCAAGTCAATTTGTAGCAAAGAAATCATTGTAGAAGAGCTTGATAATATGCAGGAAGAGCAAATAGTTACACTGTGCCTGCTGGAGAAGTACTTTCCGCCATCATTTTTTGATGTCATGGTTCACTTAACCGTGCACCTTGTTAGAAAGATAAAATTATGTGGGCCACCATGCTTTCGTTGGATGTATCCCTTTGAAAGGTGTATGAAGGTTATCAAAGGGCATGTGCGAAACAAAACTTATCCAGAAGGGTGCATTGCTGAGGAGAACATTGCGGAAGAAACAATCGAGTTTCTGAGCGAATACCAAAAAAACATCAAGAGTACTGTTGGTATTCCACATGATAAGCATGATGATAATGGGGGGACAATTCCTGTCACGGGCGTTAAATCAGTTGAAGTTTCTCCTGATCTTTTCAAGAGAGCACATTTCTATGTGCTGCAGAATACGCCTGAAATAGCGTCATATATCGAGTAAGTATTACTAACATATATACTCTAAATTATATACATATATAAATATATATAGGGTGCAGTTATTGTACGGTAATGCCTTAACGTACGGTAGTTACGCGAGACGTTCAAAGGAAAAAAAAAAGCTAAAAACCTAAAACGCTAAGCAAACGCACCCAAAATTAATATATACACATATATATATATATATGTATGTATATATATATATTAATTTGCAATATATTATACTCTTACTTGCAGACAACACAAGACCTCTTTGAAAAACCAAATCCCTGGTAAACAACAAGCATTGCTGGAGAAGGAGTATACTTTAAAGTTTGGTGACTGGTTACACGACAAGGTAGATCAATTTATTGTGTCTTCTATAATTTTTAAAATTATTTTATAGTTTCTGCAATGTAGGTGAAGAATCTAATCCTTGTAATGAAATTCAGGTTGAAAGAGAGCTAGCGGGCTCCCCAGGTTCTGTATTGGAAACCGTAAAGTGGATTGCACACGGAGCACACCGCAACGTTTACAAATACGACTCGTACGACATCAACGGTTTTGAATTTCGTACAAAATCTCATGATGGTAGAGTTTACCAGAACAGCGGGGTTGGTGTAGAGGCGGATGACATGCACATCAAAAAAGACATGGTGACGTATGGACAAAACTTTTATTTAGGGGTTTTGCAAGAGATATGGGTCCTAGATTATCATACTAAATGAATTCTGGTCTTCATGTGCCAATGGGTTGACCGTAAACATGTCAAACCTGATATTCTTGGTTACACGTCGGTCGACCTAAACAAATTTGGCCACAAGGATGATCCGTTCATATTGGCCTCGCAAGCACGCCAGGTGTTTTATGTTCAAGATCAGCTGGATAGAAAAAAGCATGTTGTCCTCATGACTCCACCCAAGAATTATAGGCATTTGTATGACGAGGTCAATGAGGAATTTAGTACGGTAACTTGCCCTCATGAGGGTAATACATTGCCACTTGTACAACCAAATCAACAGCTTCGTAATGAGTCCCCGGATGATTACTGGCGGCCCGAGAAAAAGCCTACAACTATTCGTAATGGAGATTGACACCGATGTCGGGGTTATCGACCCAGCAGTTGTCGTTCGGCTAGTTAGATGTAAATAATGTTTAAATATAGTTGTGATACATGATATCTTCCTTCTTTACTTTGTACTTATTAATTCAAACTAAAGAAATATTGGTTGTTTTTAATACTATTACTACTTATACGTACAGGCCGGTTTGTTGAATTCATTTCATCTTTTAGCTATTTTGGTCAATTGGTGTCAAGTTCAAACATACATCATGTTACATTGATAAAAGTCACAGTTGACTTGTAGTGTACCATAGTAAGATCAATAAAGTCATTACATTCATAACTGACTCGTGCTATATCAAAGTTACATTAATACAAAGAAAGCCCAAAAATGCATCATTTCTCGTCTGATGGTTTTGTTTCTTGCACAACCTCTATTTGGTTATGTTTCAACATACTTTTCAACAGCTGGTTTCCTGCAAAACATTATAAACTCATTTTATAAAAAAGGACCATTATGCCTTTCTTTTCACTAACCTACATACCAAAGTTGTACCCTCCAGACTTTGAAGAAGGCTTTGAACAAATAAAATTCAGTTTTGGAAAACCGCTTCCAAACTCAATGCCATCACCAGTAACCTTAGATTTAAGATTTGGTGACGGCATTGAGTTTTGGAAAGTTTTTATCTAAAACCTAACATCTGTGGAAACCTTAGATATTTTCTGTTTAGCCAAGTTTGGAATTCACATAACATATATAGAAGTGTAATAAATTTCAGTCACCAGTTTTATTGCAGTCATTAAAGTCTCCGTTGTTATATAGTTGGTTGTTGAGTGTATAACTGCATACTACCTGTCAAAATGTACATCACACGCTTTTTACGCTTTTGAATACCTGTCAGAAAATCTTTGAAATATATTTATGTAATAATAGCCTACATTCAAGTTAATTAAAATAAAAAAAACTAGTTTATCTTACTAGATACGCTACAAATTAACTGAACTACAACAAATTACTATCTCAACTACCAAAAATTAAATTTTAGGTCTATTTTGTTATTCACTCACACTAACATCTATTTTAAAGTTATTTATAAAAAATCAACATCAACTACGCTTAAAAAACTCAACCAAAATATAATAATAACATTAATATATATATTAAATAGGGGATTGAATTCTCCACACAAAATTACTATTCAATTTACTATTCAATTTTATAATATTTTATTAATCACTAATTCACTATCCATAATTTCATATATAAAATAATAGTTTTCATTTTCTTTATTTTACTTTTTTTTCAACTAATTAAAATAGTTAACACACCATGTTATCTTTAAACACTAAAGTTGGACAATGGTCGGCTTTACATGTTTTATTTGTCGGTTAAACGATTTACTTAAACTTTACTTTCATATTTTCGTATAGTTCGTCTTTACAATTATCGAAACTCTTATCATGATTTAAAAATATCGCGTCGCCGCATGGTTTTATATCCACGTTTCAACGTTTAATACCTCGCCTTTAAAATGTTTATTTGGCTTACTAATTTATGTTTACGAATTTGTGTTGGTACTGCTGATACTAATCGAATTTGTGTGGATGGCTGTTGTAACGTGTCGGTTTTTTTGGTTCTACATATGATAATTTGTTGTATTGACATTGACGGGTTTATTTCTTTTGTTTAGTTTCGATGTCGTAACTTGATACAGATTAACTTCGCGCTGACTTGCAAGGAGTTTATGGTTTAACGTTTTTACTTATGTTTTTTCGTTAGATTTAACGGTCCCATCGTGAAGCACGGATCTTAAATCCTAGTTTACAGTTAATAATAACATTTACAATAATAAAATTCACATAACATATTAATACCAAAATATAATAACATTTACAATAATAACATTTACATTAATATATAGAAAACCAAATTACATAAAACTAACTCCTAGCATCCGATTCCATATCGGAATCTACATCGGAGTCTGGAGTCCTGCCATCAGATTCCGTATCCGAATCTACATCCGGATTCTCCTCTGGAGTATGAGAGGGCATGATCCTCTCGTACATGCCATCGGAGGTGAAGGTGGAGTCCCTAAGCCTATGGAGGCGAAGGTTCACCTGAGAATGGAATGCCCCATAAACGAACACCACCATGAAGTGCTCCAAGTCGTTCAACTCGATGTAAGCCACCTCGATTCCCGGCACTACCATTTCACTGCTGAAATAATCAACAGTCGTGTACCCAAGCCACCTAACCATTCGATTAAGTTGTTGGTAAGTGAAGGTTTGAGGGTCGACATAGTCAATATACCTCACCCTTTGATTCCTCCGGACGGCGCCGGAAAAAAAGTGGAATCGTATCGTGAAAAATGTGGGGTCGTAGTAGATGGGGGCTTGAGCACCCGGTGCACGTTCGAGCCAAGCTACAGCCATTATCGGAAATTATAATCCGAAGAAAGGTGGATTGTGATTGTGATAGTGGATTCTGATTATGGATTGTGATTGTGATTGTGGATTGTGATTGTGATTGTGACTGGTATTTAACACCATCGGAATGCGCCGGTACATCTCCCTGACAATTTGAATTTGGCGGCACAAGAAACTGTAAAGGCAAAGATGACGTCGCCACTCGTCAAATCAACGTGTGGCCATTAATGACAATTGGACACGCTTAAAAATATTATAGTGTGACTATTTATCACTTATAGCCACACATAATAAGTGTATCCGTGACAATAAAAAACTTACAAAAAATAAAACTAAGATATTCTTTGGTCACACAACCTCAAATAAGTGGCTATTAATTACATTTGGACACACTAAAACATCCTTTAAGTGTGACAATTTATAACTTATAGCAACACATAATAACTGTATCCGTGACAATAAAAAACTTATAAAAAACAAAACTAAGATACTCTTTAGTCACACAACCTCGAATACGTGGCCATTAATTACATTTGGACACACTAAAACATCCTTTAAGTGTGAGAATTTATAACTTATAGCCACACATAATAAGTGTATCCGTGACAATAAAAAACTTATAAAAAGCAAAACTAAGATACTCTTTGGTCACACAACCTCGTATAAGTGGCCATTAATTACATTTGGACACACAAAAACATCCTTTAAGTGTGACAATTTATAACTTATAGCCACACATAATAAGTGTATCCGTGACAATAAAAAACTTATAAAAAACAAAACTAAGATACTCTTTGGTCACACAACCTAGTATAAGTGGCCATTAATTACATTTGGACACACTTAAAGTATTTTAGTGTGACCATTTACTACTTATAGCCACACATAATATGTGTTTCCGTGACAATAAAAAACTTATGAAAAATAAAAGTAAACTACTCTTTGGTCACACAACGTCGTGTAAGTGGCCATATATTTTAAGCGTTTTAGCCACATAACTAATAAATACAATGGTTGTTCGTCATATTTCGCCACTTTATTAAAAATGTGGCTAGAAAATGTGACATTAGGTCACACAACGTAATATAAGTGGCTATATCTTTTACCTTTTAGACACATCTCTTATCAATACAGTAGCCGTTTGTCAAATTTGGCCACACTTTTAAAACATGTGGCTAGTTAAATGTCACAGTTTGTGGCTAATGCATGTGTTTTTGGTCACATGTATCGAAGATCAAACAAACTATGACTGTGGGTCACATTTCGCCACACGTTTTTATAATGTGGCTAGTTTTTGTCACAGTTTTTTTCAAAGTGTGGCGAAAAGTACCTGACTAGGTATACAATGGTCACGTGAAGAATAATATGTATGGCCAAAACATTCTGGAAGGTTTTCCAGTATGGTCAAAGACCTTTTAGCCACACTTTAAGCCGAAGTGTGGCAAATCGCCCAGACCACATGTGTGGCCGAAGGTCGATATTCACGTAGTGTCACCTAGCAAAATAATATTGACCTTTGTCAACAACTATTATTGTAAACCTGCGTTTGAATACCTTAACACAAGTTGACATGCATAGTCATAAGGTGATAAAAGGAATAGTTCATGCTGCTTCAAAAAGAAATATATCATTTTTATCATAACTCCATAACGAAAAAAAACCAGTAATTCAATAATAGAAAAAACGTACATAAAAAGGCATTTGCTGTGGATTTTTACTACGTAAAAAATTGGTCGAAATTTTTGCTACGATTAGCTACGGATTAGCTAGAGACACATTTTACTACAATTTTTCTATGAATATTCCATTGCAATAAGAAAAAATCGTAACAAAATCCGTAAAAAACTTAAGAAAATAAGTAGCTTAAAATTGACTCAATAAAGATGGTAGCAAGACTCATAGCAAATATGAAAAAATAAGTATTATATAAACGACTTCAAAAAGTTGATAGACAAATCCATTGCAAACTAGAGAAAATATGTATTATGAAAATAACTTTATAAAGTCAATAGTAAAATCCATAACAAACTTGAGAAAACACGTATCATATAAATGATTTCAAAAAATTGGTAGCAATATCCGTAACAAAATTAGAAAATAAATATTTAGAACCTCATAAAATAAACTTTAATGCAGATACTATCGATACCGACTGAAATCGCGTCGGTTCTTCGCCATAATGTTCGGTGTTTGTCCATTTTTTTAAATTTTATTATGTTTTTGTGGCTTACTAGTTTATGTTTGCGGTTTGGTGCCGTTAATGCAAACTTCGTTATCTCAAACATTTATTTATGCATTTCACTTAATTAGGATTAATTAAGTGTGTTGGTTATTGCACAACCATTCACATAGTGGTAATTCAGGAATTACCGAATCACGCGAACCTAACCCCGAACGTTGGTGAAATATGAATATAATATCTCGGGCATATGTTTATAAATTATCTATGTGAAGTACATGCCAAATGATTATGTGTTTAGTTCCTAGATTGCTTCATGAAATTGCAATCCATTGCGTGTAAGTTGTACGTTTGGCTTTTATAAAATAACTTTTTACAAAAATATCAACGAGGCTTTATTTTATTAGCTTGGGTTAGTATTTTATTCATAATATTTCGTGATCATCCGACTTGATGTTAAAATTTCTCATTTGAGTCAAAACTCGTTTAATAAGGGACTATTCATGTAAATATTGATTAAAATAAGATTAAAATAAAACCCCAACCCTAATCCCCCCTCCCACCATTGATAATCTGCCTCCATCCCTCTTTATCGATCCCAAACCACCCACAAATCGTAATCATCTTCAATCAACCTCAATTCTCGCAATTGGTGGTGTCTTCGAGTGATTCTCGTCATTCCTAACACTAGATGGTAAGTTTTATGCATTGGTTTCATGTTTTTGCTTAGTTATTGTAAAACCTTAGATGATAAATCTCTATAATATTGATGATTATGATGTTAATTGATGAATTAGGACCCTAGAGATGACATAAACATGTTAGGGTTTGAATTTTGATGACAACAATTGGCTAACATATCTGTTCTTGTTTATTGTTTGGTCTGTAACTCGATGATGCTTTATTGTTTTCGATTTATTCTTGTATCCATGATGTTCTACTTTGAGTCTAGTTTCCAAAAAGTTATGATTTGTAATTTTTAGACGAGTTTTGAATGGTTTTTATGATTTTACAAAAACATGTGTCAAAGTTGATGCGAGGAGTCGAGTTTTGGTCTGTTTTCCGGGCATCATAACTCTTTTATGACAAGTCCAAATAGGTTTGTTCCACTTCTGGAACTTCACATTTTGAGGTAAGATTTTAACCCAATTGGTCTTACTTGATTTGAATTAGTATTGTGGCTTAACCAAGTCAAAACTTTTTGTTGCGCAATCTGCTGAAATGTTTGTACCTGTATGTAGTGATTGAATTATTTTGGTGTTTTTATGTAAGCTAAAATTATAATAAAAATAGTTTTAGAAACCTAGTACATTTATGTTACTGTAATAAAGGTTTAATAATTTATTTTCATAATTTGCTTAAGTAATAAAATACACCTTTGCATGCTAAAATTTGTCTTGTGAATTTTGATTCTGCTCATGTGTTTTGTAATGAGATGCTTGTTTATTTGGCCAATACATGATGTATGAAACATGTTAGAACTAATTTTCACTTGTGACATTAGTATAATTACCAACCGGTCATCTGGTCAAACTTGTTTCTTTTTGAGTCATTACATTTACTTTTTGGTTGTTGTTTATAAACTTATTGAATTGACGAGTTTCTTTGAATATGTTGTATGCCTTTTTTTATATAACAGTTACGATTTACCGGTTTGGCTAGTACTTTCTCGACGGCTTTTGATATTGATTCGTTATATAGAATACGACAGCTTATATAATATGTTTTTAAGTTTGTCTAAGTCACAAACATAAATATTAGATATCCCATCATCAGGTTTAAAATTAGTAAAATGACACATGGTTCTTTTGGTTTACTGTGCTTTTCAGGTGCAGTTTCTACGAGTTGCCCCAGCTTCACGAGGTGTGTTTGTTGTTGTTTGATTTAAAGGTACGACTAATTAAAAATGTCATTGTTTAGTTATGTATTATAGTTTTCGGATATTATATATATATATATATATATATATATATATATATATATGTTGTTTTTTCTGATTAATATATAGAATATAATGTAATTTGTATATCCTCGAATGCTAATTTTGAACTTATTATAGTTTTATTTGTATGTAGTGTGTCGGTGTATACATTATTAATCGTGGTGTTAAGTCCGGGGAGCCCAATTCTAGTAAAGCCGCACATGATAAAGAGCAGAGTTGGTACGAAAAGATAGCTGAGTTGGAACGAGAATAAAGAGCGGGTTGGAAAGAAAAGCAGGAAAAAATGTTGTGTTGAAGAAAATTGAAGAAAATGAGAGATTATATGCTCAAATAAACGAGAAACTTTAGCTATTATCATGAAACCGACTAGAAATATTTTCACCAAGTTAAGATATATGGTTGATGTTGCAAAACAAAATTTTAGTTTTTATTGTAGTACTTTTGGACATTTTATGTTATTTGGTTTGGATTTTTATCTTTGATATGGTATTTTTTTAAAATTGAATATATTTTTTATCAGGAAAAATGGAAAAGAATATTAAAAAAATATTGAAAAATTCTATACCAAATCTATAGTTAAATTTGTAGCTAAAATCTTCATCAATCTGTAACGAAAGCATGCGAATTTATGTAGCCACATTTGTAGCAAAACTCAATCAAAATCTGTAGCAAAATTTCATAACAAAAACCATAGCCAATTCCTGTAGGCAAAGTTGTTGCTGAAGGTCAGTAGCAAATTTCCTAGCTAAAAAAATTTTGTAGCAAATTTATGTAGTTAAATATCGTAGCAAAATTTTGTAGCAAAAAGTTCGCAGCTAAAAAAACGTAGCAAAAATTTGTAGCTAAAATTCGTAGCCAACAAATTTGTATCAAAATCTGTAGCTAATGTAACTAAAATAAAGACTTCTCTTTTGGTATCTAAGATCATAGCAAAATTCTGATTCCGTAGCAAAAACTCGTAGCAAGTTCGTGGAAAATCCCGTAGCAAACCCTGTTTTGCTACAGATTTAGTCATAGCAAATACCTCTTTTTGTAGTAGTGATATATATATATATATATATCTAATGATAATAATAATAATAATAGTGATAGTAATATATAATAGTAATAATATGAATTAAACTTAAAATAATAATATAACATTTATATATATTTATTTTTATACATAAATCTAAGACCGATTTTTAAGTGGTTAGTAGCCCGGGTGTATTCCGTCTTAACTAACCAAACCCGATTTGTTTAAGTTTTCCGACAAAACCATTTTTCCCCAAAATCATTTCAACCAAAACTAAAACTCAAATCAATCAAACTAAATCCGGTTCGGATAGCAATTTAAGACCGCGAACTCGATTATGACAACAAAACGAACCAAAATCCGAAACAATTTTACCTATTATGTCCACGAGTCGTCGGAGGAAGGTTGCCGGAGACGTGGTGGGTCACCAGCACCGTGTTTCATACCGCGTCGCCGGAAAAATAAAACAAAGAGTGAGAGACGGAGAGTGATGGAGCGGGAGAGAGAGAGTGACGTAGAGAGAGAGGTGCGGGACAGAGAGAGAGTGAGAGTGAGAGAGAGAGATACGAGAAAGAAAGAGAGAGAGCTGCGGGACGGAGCGCCGGCAGCCGGTTTTCTGGTCGCCAGAAAAACGCACAGGGGGAAAAGGGAAGTGGCGGTATCTGGTTGAAGGTGCGAGAAGGGAGGATAGTGGTGGGTCGGTGTCGGAAAAGAGAGGTGGATGGGATGTTCGCCGGAAAAACCAGGGTCGTCGGAAATGACGCTGGAAAATCGCAAGAGGAAGAGGGGGTGGCGGCTGGGTAAGTTATGGTTAGGGTTAGGGTTAGTTTGGTTTATATATGTATGCATATTTTCACAAAAGGCCCCTCAAGTTTGGTATTTTGTTTAGAATGATTTAAAACTTGTATAACTTTAAAGAAATCCACTTTAGTCCCTAACGTTTACTTAACCGAGCTTCTAAGTTATAAATAACTGTATTTGACAAACCCCACACACTCTAGAGTTATACATCAATAAATTGATAAAATGCCGGTTCGGGTTTACAAGCTTCACCACAACTACGATGTATAATTTATTAAAATAAACGCGAAAAATCGACATGTTACAAAATGATTACAAAGAAACGAATATAAAACGATACCCGAAATAGATGAATGTCACACCTATAGTAACAACGAACATGTTTTTGATACAAACCTCCAGCACTGACTCGCCTTAGTTTGAGTCAAACCCCGAATAGCCTAAGTATTATTGAATGCCCTCGTGAACAAAACTAAATTGATTTCTTCCCATTTTTCTTCAGTACAAGCTCGAACCCGCTAATGCCATCAATTTTCATGCACATTACGACGTGATAAATACCAAACCTAAACTTTAATAGAACAACGAGTATGACCTTGACGAGACATATGGTCGAACTTTCCTTCTAGTAAACAAACAACAAAGTGATGGACATACTATCCAATAGACGATCAACCTTCGATAATGACTTCGTCTATGACAAACCTTAACCCGAATAATCGTGTCCTCATTATTGCTTCTATTTGTCCATAGGAATAAAGTCTAAGCAACAATGTATTTCTATTCATAAAGTACCTTCTACCGCCCGACTGAGGACTAGATAGTTAACATGAATAAGTCATGTCAGTTGGCGTAACACCATTTATCATCAAAACCCTGCTCAGATCCGTAACTCACGAGGAACGACGAGTAGCCATCCATCCAAGTATTCATATGGATTCGTATTGGTCTATCTTATATGGAAAACATATACTCATCTTTTCTTGCCTAAGGTGAAGAAGAGAAATTTACCAGTTACACTTGACACTGGGAAGATACAGTTTGGTTAGGATTGGTAATGAGAACCACCGAAGATGTGCTATTAGTGTGGTGACTTAGCTGCGGTACACCCTATATATACACGCTAACGGTATGTTGATGTTAGGGACATCACTAACCAACTTTCCTACCTTGAGCATAGTTATATTCGCTTTAACCAGAACCGCATTCGCACCAAAGAGGTGGAGACAGGAGCTACCTTACAACCTAGAAACGATATGCTCTCGTTAGGGATGATATTTTCTAAATATGCCTTGTTCGATGTTGGACTTGAACCACAATGTCCACTAGAGCGGAGGGCAGGGGAAATCGTGTCATTGTGCCTTATGATTATTATTCCTACATAAGATACATTAGATGCCCATCCGACCTAGTAACTAAACCTGCAGACCGAGCTAGTTGATGGCGTCTTTTCTTTCGATACCTGGAACTAGTTAAGGCCAGTCTCAATTAAATAACCCATTGGATATACATTCTGCATTAGGTTAAACGTCGTTAACGTTGAACAACGTCTCTCATTCTCAGTGATAGCGACAAACTCTTAGGCTAAAACCATATCATGTCCCTTGAGGCCAGACAAATACAAACACAAGAAGACGTCTGACTTGTTTCAAACTATCGGAAAACCTCATTGAAGATGGGAACTAATTTCCATGATCTGCATTATTAAATTATCCTGAACTCCCATCGGATGCAACACCATTTGGGGTAATCATAATTCGTTTGACTGGAAACGCACAATCCTCTATAATCATGGGAATTAACAATAAAGAGGAAAGAAACCAACCTTTGATGTGACACTCGTCAATTTTAGGTTAACTCCGTTAATCCGAACTTCGTTAATTCAAACTCAAGATCACACGAACTATGTCATTCCAGTTAACACATATCTCATTACATTTAATTAGGGTTTAAATGACGCATGACAATCATTACACAAGTAGTCTTTCGTAATTTCACCGAAACAAATAATGTTTCTAAAGAGTCTGAGTTTGTATTTTTGAATGTGTGAAAGTTAGTTTTATTAATTTACAAATCTATTGTGCAAGTCTGATTCAGGAAGCCTGCTGGTAGGCTGTTTTGCGATTAGTATATCCGACAAAAGACAAGACCAATTTAGTTGATTCCACTTTGGGAAGTTAATAATATGAGTTAGGAATCTGACCCAATTGGTCTTGCATTAATTGGATTAGCCATGTAACGGAAATAACAAATTACGTTCTGTTGCGCATGATAATGACTGTTGTGTGTTTACTGTATTGTTTTGATCATTGTGAGAAAACCGTATGTGATAAAAATATAATAAAAATATTTTTAAAAACCTAACTCACTTGTGCTTCTGTGATGATTTTTGGTGATTTTATTGATTTGTTATGATCTTTTAAATAGAGTAATTTTGTCGGGTTAAAATCTACCTCGATCAATTAGCTGCTGAATTATTTAAGTTAACATGAAAAGTGTATTGTTGATCGATGTTTGCTATGTGTTTGACTTATTTGCCCTTATGGGAGATAGTTTACTAGTAATGTAAAATAGTAACACTTAACACTTAATATTTGTTCACACATGTGACTAATCACCAACGTGTTTGTCGAGTCATACCTGTTTCACAAAGTAACACGAACACATCTCATGCATAAGTTTTATGTGCCGAGTCTAGGGACTAACTCACAGTTCAAATACTTAGAAAAATATCGTTTTGTTTTTAGAGCACTAGTGAGAATTTTCTGTGATGCACACTTTTCTCGAACCTTTTTCATCTTCGCAAAAATGAGTTCGCGGCCCCTTTTACTCTTTTTAACGCTTTTATTAGGGGGAGATAACATACTCCAATCTCTTTAGATTTTGTTACTTTTATATATCACTTGTAAGGATAAGTGGCAACAAACCAACTAAAGTCCTTATGAACATCGAACCATTAATATTTGGATAATAGTGAGTCACCTTTGAGTAGTACTACTAAGTTTGACAAACCCCACCCAACTCTAAACTCGACTGTAAGTCGAGTGGGTGTAATTTTGGCTAACACATTACCATGGTCGTGGTTGACATGGTGGCAAGGCAATCGTTAAACAGTCAGCTTCGGTGTCGAACACTTAGTAATACATGCTTGATAGGTTAGCTACCTATTGATAAATAATTGACTTAACACTATCTGGTAACGCTAAAACGCAACGCTTAATTTATGTAAACCTGTGAACTCACCAACCCTATGTTGACACTTTTAGTATGTTTATCTCAGGTAGCCGAGGCGGGAGAGAGCGGTATAGGACATGCATCCACTAAACATTTATGCTTTAAACTTTTTGAGTTTTATTATGAAAACTGTGTTTTTAAGTCGCCCTGTGTGGCGCAACTATTTCCTTTACAATTTACGCTTCCGCATTTATACTTAAGACTTGATGTCTTGGTTGTTTTTTTAAAACTTTGATTGTGGTGTTTGATATAACTAATGATTCCGATCCTGTTAGTTCACACCCTTCGACGGTAAAACTCCATTAGTGGATTTTGAGGGTGGCCAAACATGAAAGGCGACATTGCCACCTACGTGTGCAAATGTTTAACCTGTGCAAGAGTCAAGGTGGAATATCAGAAACCATCTGGTCTGTTACAACAACCGGAACTCCCAACGTGGAAATGGAAACACATTTACATGGACTTCATCACAGGCTTACCCAAAACACCGACGGGATGCGATACCATCGGGTGATCGTTGACCGGTTGACTAAGTCTGCGCATTTCCTAGCGATCAAGGAATCAGACAAGATGGAAAGACTGACTCGCATCTACATGAAAGAAGTAGTGTCTAGACACGGAGTGCCTGTCTCAATCATATCTGATCGAGATTCCCGTTTTACTTCACACTTTTGGAAGACACTACAGAGCGCACTAGGCACCTGCCTTGATATGAGCACAGCATACCATCCTCAAACGGATGGGCAAAGTGAGTGCACCATTCAAACCTTGGAAGACATGTTGCGTGCATGCGTATTGGATTTCAGAAAGAGTTGGGGACCCCACTTGCCCTTGGTAGAGTTTTCGTATAATAGCAGCTACCACGCCAGCATTAAAGCAGCGCTTTTTGAAGCGTTGTACGGATGAAAGTGTCGA